>NW_026606404.1:0-184046 GCF_029834395.1 Sorex fumeus | reverse complement strand
CCCCCTGGGGTTTGCATGGGGCCGGCACCGCAGTAGTTCCCCCCATCACCGCCAGGGGTCCGTAGTGAGCAGAGCCAGGAGCAGTACCTGCGCTCCAGGTGTGCCCCGTCCGCAATACAAAGAGAGAGAGATGAGAAGAGTGGGGTGGGCAGGGGGAGAGGCGACAAAGGCCAAAGAAAAGCAAAACAACAGAACAAAACAACAAAAAACACCAAGCTGCGGAAGAAAGGAAAACAGTCTGAAAGAGCCCGAGAGAGGGGGGCGCACCCTCTGCGCCCTCGGAGACCCGGGCAGGGCTCTGCACGGAGGCGCGCCTGCAGGCACTGGGCGGGGAGCGAGCCGGCCAAAGGGAAACAATGTTGCAGCGGGCGGGGCACCAGGCGGTGGTCGCTACACTCAGCAGCGGCCCAACGAGCTCGCGGCTCCCTCCGGGCTGAGCTCTGTCCCCGCGCGCGGCACAGGTCAGCCCTGCGCGTCCTCGCGCTGCCCCGCCTCCACTTGCACAAAGGGCCACGCTGAGCCCCCGCGAGGCCCCGCGAGCGGGCACCAAGAGGGACCGTTGGTTTCCCGACAAGAACCCAGAAAAATCCTTTCTGGTCTTCCCGGAGCAGGGACTGCGGGTGGGGAGCGAAGGGGGTGGCAAGGGTGGGGAGGGCGGTGTTGGGGGGATCTGGGCTTTCTGCAATTTCTCCAGGAGGGTCCAAAGCCCCCACTCCCCACCCCCGGCAGCCACTGGGTCAAAGTTCCCTCTCGCAGAGCAGTGGGGGGTGGCTCCCTCCCGGGGCACAAAGTTTTGGAACTCGGAGCTCCACCTGGGAGCTGGAGGGCGAGGGCTGAGTGTTGGCCCTGAAATCAGGAAAAGTCGGGGCGGGGGAAGGGGGACGGGGGCAAGCAGCCTCCCGGGCCCTCCTGCGCCCCTGCCGGCCGGGGAAGTCCCCGGACACCCTCCGACTCCGCACGAGGCGTGACCCAGGGGTGCCGCCCGCCACCCCCCAACCCTCCCCGGGGCGAAGCTGGGGGGCTCGCCCGCGCCCGCTCGCCCCAGGCACGGGACGGCGTGTGGGAACGAGCAGATGGAGCGGGAGCGCCCGCCCCCCTCTCCCCCCCACCCCCCAGCCGGAGGCCCGGGGAGGGGGGCTTTGCCCCGGCCCTTACCAGCCCTCCGCTGCAGAGGACGCGTCGGCCCCGTTGGGCTATTCTTCAGGCCCATCCCGGGGCGCTGGGTCCCGAGGAGGCCCGAACTGGCTAATGTTTTAAATGCTGAATGTCTTAGTCAAAATTGAAGCGTCTTTTTTTGTAAATTTTTTTTTGTTTTTATTTTTTTTTTGACTTTTTTTTTTTTAAAGATGACTTGAGTTTTCTTGCACTCAGGAGAGCGACACAGTCAGCTGTGCCCGTGGTATTGCCTAGAACGTTGTACTACTGAGAAAGGGCGGGCAGGGAGTGCACACGCAGTCACTGAGGGAGTGGTGGGGTGGGCGTGGGGCGGGGGGGGGGGGGGCACCAAGGCCTTCTCAAGAGTTTTTTTTTTTTTACCTGATGTGGAAGAATCACCGATGTGAGGTGTGAGGTGTCAGGGGCAGGGCGGGGTGGGGGTGGGGGGTGGGAACAGAAGAGGACGATGACGACGAAAATTAACTGATGCTTTTAAAAATATCTCTGCTTCAGGGCGGTTGTACAAAAGGAATTTCCTGATGCTTGGGAGCTGCACGGTCCAGGAGACGCTGCCCACTCTTGGGTGGGGCGGGGGTGTCTGTGAGCCTCGGTTTCTCCCCTGACCTCCAGGCCCCGCTCTCTCCTGGCTGGCCAGGCCCTGTAAAAAAAAAAATTTACAAAAAAAAAACAAACACACTCAAATATCTTTTTTAGGCCAGAGTTTTTCTACAGGTATTAATGAATATTTTTCTTAATCCTTATAAGTTTTATGTGTTTAATATTTCTTAATACCGGTAGCATTAATTTATACTTTTGTAGCAACACAATATTTTTATAAACAGCCAGCGCTTGGCTCAAGTTCCCCACGAGAGGTTTGCGTCGGGCTACTTAGGGCCCCACGCGCCAGGTACTGTATTTAAAGTTACCCAGTGTCACCCTTGCTGTGTTAATGAACAAGATGTCCCTTGCGGTCTCCTGTGTCGTCGTGTGGACCCAGCAGGTCTCTGTGGAGCCACGTGCATGGGGCTTCAGTTGTCACTTCTTGTTGTGATCTGTGAGCCCCCAAGACCCAACTTGAGGGTTTCTCTTTTAGGGTTTTTCTGTTTGTCCTTTGGGTTTTGTTTCTGGTTTTTTGGTTTTGGTTTTTGGTTTGATTTGTTTTTTTTTTTCCTGATTCACTTTATTTGGGTACCGTTTCTCCATTTAGAGCCAAATCTCTTTTTGTGACATTAAAAAACCTTTTTTACTGATGTCCAATGGAGGAAAGGAATAGGAGAGGGAAAAAAAAAGATTTTTACAAAGAAATAAAATTTAAAAACGGAGCTGTTTCCATGTTGCTGTTTTTACCTGTCTGTTATTGTCCCCCCCCCCCAAAAAATTTGTTTTTAATTAAAAAAAAGTGGGACATTTCCCAAGGGAGAAAAGAGGAAATGTCCCACCTGGTTCCTTCGGTTGCCAAAAGCCCCGGCCCTGAATTCAGCACCCCCAGCCCCTCCCCAGCGTGAATTCTCACAACCTGCGTTCCCAGTTGATGGATGCCAAGGCAACAAGACATCCTTTGAACGGTTCGAGGATCGGTTACTGAGATGATTTCCTGTCAGTGTTGTATTTATGGTTTTACAATAAAACAACCTTTAGGAAGACTGAAAAAAAAAAAGTGAAGCGTCACGAAAAAACAAGGGCCACCCTCTCCCAGCCCACTTGGGGTCCTGGCTGTCACGCCCCTGATCTGCCTCCAGGCACCATCTCTGGCCATCAACAGCCTTGATCCTGAGCTGCCCAAAGGAATCTCAAAATACATTAGCTCCCTACAGAGATGTCTCTGGACCCTAACCATTTACAATTTTAGAATTCCAGAAGACCTCTCATGATATTCATAATAGGCAATAGAAAATAAATGATCTAGCATCTGCCTCTGGCAGGCAGGCTTGAATGGTGGTGGGGAAATTTGAAATAAGCGTGGTGAGAAGGTGTAATAGTGGTGGGATTGGTGTTGAAATATTGAATGTAATCAAAATAATGTGAACAACCTTATGAAACAACAAAACCCAACAAGGGCCAGAAAAATAGTATAGGTATTTGCTTTGTACCCCACTGACCTGGGTTGGATCCCCGGCACCCCACATGGTTCCCCAAGCCTTACCAGGAGTGATTCCTGAGTGTAGAGCCTGGGGTAAGTCCTGAGCACCACGGGGTGTGGTCCCCAAACTAACAACCAAAATAAAACATAACATGGAAGCAACACAGCAAAGAAATATTACCTGATTCTCCTGGGCCCTTTCGTCCTCATCTGCTTGAGAATCAGAATTACCTTTTAGTTGAAAAAAAAAAAAGAGTGAGTGTAGGTCTTTGAAAATGTGCCTTTTTAGGGCAGAAACAGTTCAGCAGGTAGGGGCTTAGATCTCTGGTCCCCTGAATGTCCCCTGAGCAGGGTGATCCCTGAGCAGAGCCAGCAGTAAATTCTGAGCACCGCAAGGTGTGACGCCAAAACCAAACTAACCCCCATCCCCAAAGTGCCTTTTCGCCTTGTTTTGGTCTCTTATTTTGGCGCCAGTGTTGCGGACCCAGGGACCCTACCAAGAACCCATGCTCCGGGCAGGTGCCCCAGTTCACCCTCCCGTGCAGCCAGCTGGGGGGGGGGCAGGGCAGGGGGGGCTGGTGCCCCCCGGAGGTGTGGGGGAGGGCGGAGAGCAGGCACCCCTCAGCGGAAGCATTTTACCTGCCCAGCTCTGGAGCTGCCTTTTGTTGTCTTTGAGTTGAAGCTCCAAGATTTTGACCTTGAGCTCCAGCTTCACCTTGTCAGATTCCAGGGACTGAACAACTGAATGCAAGGACTTGGCGGAGGCATTTTCTCCCCTGAGCAAGGAGACCTGCAACACAGGGGTGTGGCTGAGGCCTACCTGGCCATGGCTGTGACCCCCCCACCCCCCCACCCCGTATGTGGGCGTTGCCTGGGCTGACATAGGAGTGGCTCAAGCCGGAGTGGGCATGGTTCTGGCCAATGTGGGCGTGGTTCAGAGGGAGATGGGCGTGGCTCGGCCAATGTAGGCGTGGCCCGGACTGAGATGGGCGTGGCTCGGTCCACGTGGGCGGGGCCGGGACTCGACCTCTTTTCTCAGCTTCTCCAGCTTTGTGTCCTTCTCCGTGAGAAAAAGAACTGGTAATACTGATGGATTTCTGCAGGGAAGCTTTCTCTTCATCGGAGTCTCTTATGAACTCGGATTCTCTAAAATACCAAAGTGTTCAAAATGCCAGAAATCAACCCAGAGAGAGGCCAGTGCACTACTGCCCTAGAACGTAGGCTCAACGGCTCCCAGGACTATTGCGGGGGTAGGGGCCCAGGCTTTTACGCGTGCAAAATTTTAGTGAAATTTTACTTACTGTGAGGGAGAAAAAGTTTGCCTATGTGTACATGCCAGAACCTGCATATCATTGTGTCCATGTGAATTTAAAGAAACAAGTTAATAACTTTGGGAGATGGAGAACACAAAGAAAAAAGAAAAGAAGGACTGGTTGCAGCCCCAACCCCCAAAAAGAATTCTTTTAAACACCTAATCCCAGGTTGAAGTGCTATTTTTTGAATAAATTATTACCAAGCAATGACAACAATTAAAACACACACACATGCAAAGCAATTATATGAATGTCATGCAGAGCAGCTTTATGCTGGGAGTATCCATTGGTTCTCACTCATTTCAGCAACTTTCAGCAAGTTTGGAGAATGTGTTTTTGAAACCTTTCTGAGCCAGAACAGGGGCAAAGATTGTTCCGACTAATCCAACAGAGAATGATTTTCATCCAGTCTCTGGAGAGGACCAAAGTGAGTTGCTCTTAAACAAAAAGGCAATTCGCGAAAGGCCAGAACAGAAAGATGAACATGGGCTTCTGGTAGAGGATGAGAGCTCGGGGCACACAGAGCCTGTGGCCTCACACCCTCTGCCAGACTCTCCTCCGGGCTGGCTTGCAGAGCAGGAGGAGGAGGACCTGGCCTGGGGAGAGAGGGAGGCAAGACAGGGAAGGAGCGAAGACACAACAGATACAACCCAACGGGTGCGTGTGTGGCTGTGGCTGTGTGTGTGTGAGAGAGAGCATTTACACCACAAGAGGACGTGTGTGTGGGAGCACAGGGCGGGGACGGACGGCCAGTCAAGACTGGGCAATGCCGCAGCCTGGAAAGGACACGAGAGGGGACAGAAGTGTGGCTCCTGGGATGCATATTTGGAGGGAGACAGAGGTGCGTGTGAAGTGGGGTATCTCATTAAAGTCTGGGGTCCAGGACAGCTGTGGATGTTCGTGTCATACTCACTGGTTCAAATCAGTTCAATATTTGTTTTAAAAATTTTTAATAGTTTTAAAATTTTTTACTCCCACAAAAAAATAAAGTCATCATTTGTTTCTTTGATTCACTGAACGTTTTTTTCTTCAGGGTGGATGTGTATACACCTGGCCATGCTCAGGGTTTACCCTGGCTCTGGGCTCATGGTACCACATGGGGTGCCAGGTATTGAACCCAGCTCAACTGTGTACAAGACAAGATAGTACCAGTTCTAGAATTTCCCTGGCCCCTGAAGGAGTGACTTTCCATGGATGACTGCATAAACATTCCTGGGACATCGGGGTGTGGGTGGGGGACGGGGAACAGAGGCGATGAGACAGCAGAGGGAAATGGACAAGTGGTTAAATGGGTCATTTATTTTTTAAAATTTATTTATGTATTTATTTTTGCCGGGGGTCCCGCCCAGCGATGCACAGGGGTTACTCCTGGCTCTGCACTCAGGAATTACTCCTGGTGTTTCTCAGGAGACCATATGGGATGCTGGGAATTGAACCTGGGTCGGTCGCGTGCAAGGCAAACGCCCTACTCCGCTGTGCTACCGCTCCAGCACTAAGTTACATGCCCAAGATGAGTGCCTTAAAAAACAAAACCAAAATGAAACAAAAAACTGCTTCCCGTTCTGACGGATGGTTCCTCCTCAAGCCAGGGGCGCCAGTCTAGATTCTGGGGGGCTGTGCGTTGTGTGGAGCATAGGGGAGGATGGGACTCTGGTGTCTGTGTGCCCCCAACTTGGGAGCTGTCTCCTGCAAACAGCACCAGGGATGAACTGACCATTTGGGACCAGCTCTGGGGGGCTGGGAGGATGAGCGGATGGAAGGAGCTGAGACAGGCGGCAACCATGGACGCGCAGCAGACCCCGACAATCGCCACTCAAGAGTAGAGAGGAGGGGGTCTCCCCGCAACCAGAACTGACGGTGGGGGTGGGGTGGCGGGTGCGCTGTGTCACAGGGAATTACAAGCACAGTAGATTTCATGGTCAGGTGAATGAGACCTGTTGTAGTTACTGGTGGATCCATCACATCCTCCAGAACGGCAATGGAGAAGATTATCCATGACTTCTACTCAAATCTCTTCGATATCCATGTCCACTTGCCGACATACCAAATTCCACAGGATGGATATGTCGTTCCCAACATTCTCCCTTCCGAAATCCGACACGCCATTTCATCGGTAAAGAAACAAACAGCACCCGGCCCAGACAAGGTGAGACCTGAACACCTGAAGAACCTGCCGTCAGTACTCATCAATACACTGGCTCGGCTCTTCACTCGCTACCTGTCTGAATGCAAGGTTCCGTCCCAATGGAAAACCAGCAGGACCGTATGATATCAGAAAGGAGATATCATGACATTGGCAACTATCGACAGATCTGCCTATTGTCTGTCATCTACAAGTTGTTCACTAGAGTCATCCTAAATAGGATTGGCAGAACACTAGATGAAGGACAACCATGCGAGCAAGCAGGGTTCCGCAAAGGATTCAGCACCATCGACCATATCCACACAATAACCAAACTCATTGAGGTTTCTCGAGAGTTGAAGATGCCGTTCTGTTTAACGTTCATTGATTTAAAGAAGGCCTTTGATTCTGTTGAGACGGAAGCGGTCATTGCAGCCCTAGCCAATCAGGGCATTCAAGCCCAATACATCAGGATCCTCCGTGAGCTGTATTGCAGATTCACTACCAGGATCTCACCATTCTACAAAGAAGTGATCGTTGATGTCAAGAGAGGGGTTCGGCAGGGTGATACCATTTCACCAAAACTCTTCAGTGCCACCCTCGAGAACATCATGAGACGACTGGAATGGGAAGGAATGGGAGTGAAGATAGATGGTCGGCAACTACACCACCTCCGCTTTGCTGATGACATTGTTTTAATAACACCAAACATCAGCCAAGCGGCACAAATGCTGGCCGACTTTGACCGTGAGTGTGGAAAGGTAGGACTACAGCTGAATCTTACGAAGACAATGTTGATGAGAAACAGCCTCGTTCCTGATGCCCCATTCACTCTCAATGGAACGACCATCTCCGAATGCAACAGCTATGTGTACCTAGGTCGAGAGGTCAACATGACAAATGACCTGGCACCCGAGCTGCGCAGGAGGAAGAGAGCGGCTTGGAACGCCTTCAAGAACGTCGAAGAAATAGGTAAGAGGACGAAGAACCTCCGGCTCCGGGCACATCTCTTTGATTCCACTGTTCTTCCTGCATTAACATATGCCTCAGAGACCTGGGCCCTACGCAAACAAGATGAGAACGCTATTCAGGTCTCCCAAAGAAGAATAGAAAGAGCTATGCTTGGAATATCACGTTTCACTCAAATGAGAGAAAGAATCCGGAGTTCTGACATCCGTCGACGATCAAGAATCAGGGACGCTGTCTCATTTGCCAAGGTGTCAAAAATCAGATGGGCTGGTCACGTAATGAGATTTAAAGACGACTGCTGGACTAGAGCTCCCTACTCCCCCAGACAGGCAAGGCACCTCTCTCTCCCTCCTCCTTTCTGCAGTGCTCTCTCTTTACTCCCTCTCTCCCTCTTTTCTCTCTCCCCCTCTCTCTGACACACGCCTTTTGGTTTACAATACAGATATGGAAAGGTTATTATGTGTATCTCTTTACCTACTTTCAACACCCAGTTCCCGTCCAAAGTGATTTCCAACCATTTCCAAGCATTATTGCCAGACTGGTCCCTACTCTATCCTAACTACCCTCTGTCCCCGATGCTTGTGGGAGCTTCCAACCATTGACCAGTCCTCCTGGCCCCATTTTCTTAGCCTTGGATATCAATCTCATATATATGTATATATGTATATATGTATATATGTATATTATTATCATTTCTGCTCAGGGGATGCAGCTGTCAGCAAAACGCCTGTGAGTGATCTGTGTGTGTGTGTCTCTCTCTCCCCAGAGTTCTGGAGCCCAGCAAGCACCGGACTGTCATCAGTGATCAACAGAGAAACTGGCTCCCTGCAGCTGCCCCATTTAGGGGCCCCCGAGAGCAAGAAAACGGACCTTCGCCCGCACCCCTCAGGTCAGAGTGCCCACGCCTGGCAGGGGGCAGGGACGTCCCAGACACACAGGCACCCGTCTCAGCACAGTGGCACTCGTCATGGAGGGAGGCACCCCCCCAGCACATCAGTCACACTCATGGGGGGCACTGGGATAGGCTGAGCTGGTGGATCGACAATGGTGACGGTTATTGAGGCAGCAATGGCAATGCCAAAGATTGTGGCAGTGGTGATGGTGGCAGGAATAGCTGTCGCATGGTGCTGTTGTGATGATGCTTTCGTGGTGAAAATGGCAGCATTGTTGGGGATGTAGTTGCGGTGATGATGGTGACATGGTGATGCGGACAGAGCTGGCGGGACGCTCTGCCGATCAGATCATGCTGGTGATCTGGTGATCATGGTCTGAGGCTGGTCATGGTCATTTTCGTGGTGGTGGTAATCATGATGTCGGACATGAAGTGGAGTCATGCACAAGTTTGATGACTCTTGGTGATGATATGGTGAATTTGGCGAAGATATGGAAAGTTTAGTGACTTTTGGTGTGGCTATTATGGGGGTATTTCCGTTTTGGTTGACTGTGGCACAAATTTGGTGAATTTGGCAATGCTATGGCAAATTTGGTGACTTTGGCACTAGTGCTTTTGGGGTAGTTTGGTTTTGGTTGGCTGTGGCACAAATCCGGTGACTTTGGTGACTATTGCAAATTTGGTGATGTTTGTCTCTGCTGGTTTTTGTATTTGTTTTGGTTGGCTGTGGCACAATTCTGGGTAATTTGGTGATCTGGTACATTCAGTGAAGTTTGGCATCGCTATTATTTGCTATTTCTGTTTTGATTGGCTGTGGCACAAATCTGGCAAGTTTGGTGATGTTATGGAAAATTCGGTGATGTTTGCCACCGCTATTTTGCTATTTGTGTTTTGGTTGAATGTGGCACAAATCTGGTGAATTTGGCACACTGTGGTAAAATTTAGTGAGGTTTGGCACTGCTGTTTTATATTTCCGATTTTGGTTGGCTGTGACAGAGATCTGGTGAATTTGGTACACTGTGGCACAAACATGGTGAATCTGGTGTTGGTATGGTGAATTTGGTAACGTTTGCCACTGCTATTTTGGGGGGGTGTTTCCGTTTTGGTTTGCTGTGGCACGAAATTGGTGGGCTTGGCGACATTATGGCAAATTTGGTGCAATTTGGTGGCCGTATGGTAAACATGGCCATGATACTGGCAACGGCGGCAATCTAATGCAAGGATTCTGATGTTTTTTATCGAAAAAATATTTTCAATAAAATTCTTCAGTAAAATGTTTTTATTGAAAGAAATTTAGAGAAATGTGAGGGGGTGAGAAAGAGATCACGGGGGGGGGGGCTGAATGAAACAAGGCAGACAGGGTCACCTGGGGGCAAAGGCAGGGGTGGCTGGCCAGATCTTGACTCCCCGGAGTTTGACTAAGCTGCAGTTCTCCCAAGATACCGCGGGAGGGCGCGCTTCTCGCCGGCGGGGGTGATCTGGCCAGATCTTGATTATCCAGCTCTTGTCTGAGCTGCAGTTCTCCAAAGCGGCCACGGGAGGGCGAGCTTCTCGCTGGAGGGGTGGCCCTGGCCTGATCTCGATGATCCAGCTCTTGTCTGAGCAGAGTCTCCTGCCCCTGCGCCTGGCTCTCCTCTCTGGGGCCCCTTGGAGGGGGTAGGGTTGAGTTTCTCTCCCCCCGCCCCGCCCCACCCCGAGCAGAGCCATAGCAGCTGAGGACCTCTGGAGCCAGCCACGGCCATGCTGGGCCCACTGTCCACACGTCCGGACGGGCCTCATGCATGAAAGAACTGGCAGAGGAACCCAGGCATGCGGGTCCTGGGGCTGAGGTCTCCAAGCCTACTCGGAACGGGACTGGGCCTTCTCCACCCAGACCCCTTCCCCATCTTCCAGTAGGTAGGCGTCACACCCACCAGCTGCCGCCAGCGCCAGGTTGGTCCCATCAACGGCCAAAACCCAGAGACTATAAAACCCAGACGATCATTTTTGTCTTCCTTCGTTGTGGCAGCCTAGATCGGCCTTGAGATTTTATTGGCCTCTCCTTTCTCATTCTTCTCAGTGCTGCCATGTCGGTGAAGCCTTCAGGGTCAGGTGAATGAGACCCATTGTAGTTACTGGTTTTGGCATATCAAATACACAACGGATAGCTTGCCAGGCTCTGTCTCATCAACGAGGGCCCAAACCTACTTTTCAATGGCCTCTGGAGGATGGCGGCCACAGAGCCGCCAAGGGGGAGCAGGTGGAGGGACAGCACCCTTTCCTCCCTGGAATGGCCCAGCGACAGTAACCTACTGCAGGGTCCAGATGCATTTCTGCCAAAAGCCACTGGATTCCGAGATTTGTTTCTGAGTCTCTGGGATCATGGCTGTTAAGCAGCTTAATCAGGACCCAGAGAGGCCGTTCATGGGCGGTGACTTGGGGGTCTCGTTGAGACTGGGAGGAAAAGGCCGGCTCCACCCCCATCCCATGAGGCCCCACGAATCTCATCACTGTGGACCCAAACCTGACTGTCCAATGACCTCTGGCGGATGGCGGCCACTGAGCCGACAAGGGGGAGCAGGCGGAGGGACAGCACCCTTTCTCCCCTCTGGTGGCCTGGCAACAGTAACCTATCGTGTGGTCTGGATGCATTTCTGCCAAAAGCTTCTGGGTTTCGAGATTTGTTTTTGAGTCTCTGGGATCATTGCCGTTAAAAAGCTTGATCAGAGGCCAGAGAGACCGTTTGTGGGTAACAACTTGGGGTCTCGTTGGGGAGGAAAGGGCCAGCTCCACCCCCATCCCGTGAGGCCCTACGTGTCTCGTCACTGTGGGCCCAAACCTGACTGTCCAGTGGCCTCTGGAGGATGACGGCCAGCGGGCTGCCAGGGAGAACAGGCCAAGGCACAAAATCTATTCCCACCTGGTTGGCCCAGCGCCTCTAACTTACTGCAGGGACTGGACACATCTCTGCCAAAAACCGTTGGGTTTCGAGATTTGTTTCTGAGTCTCTTGGATCATGGCCGTTAAGCAGTTCAATCAGGAACCAGAGAGGCCATGCCTCCAATTATATAGCTGAGCTGGAGGTGGTTTCTGGGTGTGTCTCCCACATACCTAACTTTTGCCTGTTTACTTTCTTGGTTAACTCTGCCCCAAGTTTCTGGGGTCTGGCCAAACACCCAGCAGCAATTTGGGGGTACCTGGAAGTCTGAAGGCGCCATCGGGCTGCTGATGCACTCGCCTCACAGGTACAGGCTGACCTGCTGGTGGCACCATACCCCCGACCAGTGCTTCTTAGGGTTTACTCCTGCCTCTGCACTTACAGATTGCTCCTGCCAGGGCACAGAGGACTGGATGGGATTCCTGCCATTGAACCCAGATCAGCCACATGCAAGGTAAGTACCCTACTCACTGGACTATCTCTTTAGCCCAAGATAAACGCTTTTAAGAAAATGGTATACAAGCCCAGAGCAATAGTGCAGCAGGTAGGGCATTTGCTTTGCAGGTGGTCAATCTGGCTTCAATCCTTGACATTCCATATAGTCTGCCCAAGCACTGTCAGGAGTGATTCCTGAGTGCAGAGCCATGAATAAGCCCTAAGACATCACCAGGTGTGGCACAAACATAAAGAAACAAAAAGAAATTGGTGTATCAGAATTCCATTGTAGAAACTGTTTGACTCATTTAACTCTATGGTTCTTCATTGCTAGCCAAAAATCTTTTATAAATAAACCTGAGAATAATCAGTTATCACTGGCAAAAAAGAAATAATTTTATTAAAGTAGATATAGAACACCTGTTTGCTCAAATTTTAATACTGCTTTACATAGTTTGTGAAACAATTTCAATAATGGTTATTACAAAAAATTTCAATTGATCCAGATCTTTCACTTGTCAGACAGTTGATAATCTCCAGAGAAAAATACATCAAAATCATACATACAATTATAGAAGTTCTTATTAAACATGTAGCCTGGATGATACATTGTTTATCACTTTTTACAGAACTAAAAAACATTCAAATAAAGAAAAATACATTCAAACTGGATGATAAACTTCTGATGGTTGAGGTCCTTCATTCAATTTTTTTGTGATAAGAAAATCCAAAATTAGTAATGTTGAATTTCTCATCATACATTCATCTAAAACCACAGTGAAAAATGTAAATCTTGTAAAGACAGTAAATTGGTTATTTTAGGTGTTTCACAAGTATCTTGTTATGTCATCCTTCAAGTGCTGGTGATTTCTGCACAGTGCAGAGAATGGGGTGGCCGGGCCGAAGTTGTTGTCGTAATTGTTGATTCGTTCCCGTCGAGAGCCACCTCGGATATCATCTCCACTTTCATCTTGAGGTCCTGATTCCTTCTCTGGAGGTCCACAATCACGGAATTCAGGAAATCAATCTGTGTTAAAGGAGAGCGTGAGATGGTGAGCCATCTGCAGGAGCCTTCGGAGCCCGCCACAGAGGAGGCTGGGCCCCGCTTCCAGTCCCCGCCCCAGGGTTGGAGGCAGCCAGAGCTCCCCTTTCCCTTCCTGAGCGCAAGCTCCCGGGTGCCCCAGGGAAGACCCCAGGAGGACATGCTGGGCCCCCTCGGTTCCTCTCAGAGCAGGGAGTCAAGAGGGCCTTCCCTCTCCTACAAAGACAGACTCACTTCTTTAAAATCCACGGGGGTAGGGGAAATCCCACTTTACAAAAGTAAGCATGACTATAGGCACAAACATTCATGTTTCAGTTAAAAACTGGCAGGTTTGTGTCTGAGTGATAGCACAGCGGGAAAGGTGCTTGCCTCGCACGCAGCCAACCCAGGTTTGATCCCTGGCATCCCACAGGGGCCACTGGAGAGCAGCCAGGAGTAATTCCTGAGTGCAGAGCCAGGAGGAAGCCCGGAGTATCGCCAGGTGTGGCCCCCAAAGAAAGAAGAAAGAAAACCATAAAGCTGACTGATTCTTTTTCTCCCTCAGGGCAAGTTCTGATGAGTCTCTGAGACTGCCCAGGCCCCCCCACACTGGAGCCAAGAAACACAGATCTCTCTTCCCCCAGCTAAAGAAAACAAAAAAAAACAAAACATGGAAATGTTCAGTTCCCAACAAGCCCATGCAGGGTCCACGTCCACAGCCCACATGTAAAGTTCACTTCAGCCCACATGTGCCGTCCAGGGCCACCGGCTGTTAAGTACAGAAGTGCAGGAAGTGAGGGTGTGCGGGAACTCCACAGGGCACGGAGACCCAGATGGTCTCCTTCCTCAGAGAGGATTCAAACTATAAAGTGCTGCAGGCCCGGGTGTGACGGAAGGGGGTTGCGGAAGGAGAGACATCAAGGAGGCCCCAAGGCTGACTCCTGCCGCAGGCCAGACCTGAGCCTGCTGATGGTAGGTGCGGGCACTGGGGTCTGCAGCCAAGTGTGCACACCCCAGAGGACCCCACCCAGCTGTCTCCCTCGACAGGAGCAAGAAGCAGGAAGGCGGCCCAGAGGACCAGACTCTCCCAGCTCTGTGCCCAGAGCATGCGCAACGTGGCCGGGACAGCCACATGTTGGTGGACGTTTCCGTTTGCGACCGGACTTCCTGATGGGAAGGAGGCCCTCCAAAGTGGTGTTCGACTCTGGCAAAGTGAAGATCTGCCAATTTTATGGGAGCCCGAAGCCCAGGTTCTGGGAGAGCAGCAAGAGTAAGGGCAGTGGAGGGGTCTGGCTTCTCGGGCTCTGGCAAGGACATAACCCCTTGACTGAAAGGATGTGTCCTTGTCCATGGGGTCTTTCACTCCGTAAGCATCACCTCTTGTGCTGGGAGCATGCGGGGATGGGGTTCCGGCCTTGTGTGCCCAGCCCCTGGTTCTCACGCGCGCCAGGTGAGCACCGCCCCTTCTTCCTCAGCTTCCTTCTTTTTGGCTTCATTTATTTTGATTAATCAATTAATTTGGGGGGGTGGCTTTTTGGGTCACAACCCGGCATTCCTCAGGAGTTCCTGGCTCTGCACTCAGGAATTACTCCTGGCGGTGCTTCGGGGACCATATGGGATGCCGGGGATGGAACCTGGGTTGGCCATGTGCAAGGCAAACACCCTACCTGCTGTGCTATAGCTCCGGCCCCATTCTCGGATATCTTAAATGGTAGATATTCCCCGACTCTTTTGAAGCATGCATACATATATACATATGTACATGTCTGTGTATGTATACACGCTTATCTATAACCTTTGTGGGTTTGGTTTGTTTGGTGGGTGGGGACTAAGCCCTGGCTCTGTTCTCAGGGATCACTCCTGGCGAGGGAGGAGCAGCCCAGGCCGTCAGCAGTCACTCGAGCCCGGGAAAGTGGGGCTGTGTGGTCAGAGGGCACTGGCTCGCCTTCTCACGGTCATCAAAGAGCCTTGAGACGCTGCATATGTCAACACATGTGGCTTCTCTTCCTGTCCCGGCCCAGGCTCTGGGCGAGCTAACTGGGGCGTCCAGTCCCTGCCGGGCTCCTTGCTCCGCCGAGCAGTCTGGGAGTGGTCAGCTGTTCAGCGATCTCGCCAGGCCGCCCCATGTCTCCCAGATCCTGTGTGGTCACTCCGCGCAGCACCTCCCCAGGGGTCATACAGGGGTCACGCAGGGGTACACTTCCCCTCCTGTCCCATGCGAGAACCAGGGACCAATTACTCCTGGCGGTGCTCAGGGGACCATATGGGATGCCGGGGATTGAACCTGGGTCTGCCGTGTGTAAGTCAAACGCCCTCCCCGCTGTGCTATCGCTCTGGCCCAGGATATGGTTTCTCTCAAGGCTGAGGCCGGGCCTAGACGCCCTGGTCACCACCATCACCCACCTCATTCTGCAAGTTTGCATTGGTGTTCCTGGTGTCCTCCAGGGAGGCCAGGGTCTCTGTCTTCTCCTGGGACAGTTGCTGCATAAAATGCCTGGCATCTTCCGCTGTCTGCACAGCCTGGAGAGAGAAACCTCGTTGAGCCACGCCGGGGGGGGGGGGGCAGGGAGGGGTTGGCAACAGTGGCACAACACAGCGTGAAACGCCCCACAAACCACCCACACCTGCCACAGTGGCTCTGGCCCCGCTGGCTGCCGGTTCATCCTACGGGGACTCGCGTCTGAGCCGCTCAGCAGCAAGACTGACACCCAGAAACAGCCCAGGGCTCCCAAGAGCCTCCATTCCTCACACAGAATAAAAATGACATGAGCGGACAGCTAAGCAGGCCTGGATGGAAAGCGTGGGTGGGGGGGAAGGAGAGGAGATGTGAGCAGTGAGCACCGGTGTGGGAGTGGGAGAACGGCAAACCCTGAGTCAGCTGGGAAGAGAGAACACCTGCCCGGCACCAGGCACCCTCGAGTCCAGGCTGCCCTGCACCGGGCACACTGCTGGTGGCACAGGGCCCCCCCCGAGTCCCAAGTGAGCAGACTCAGGGCAACCGCTCAAAGTCCCCCCGGAAGACACTGCTTTGCTTTACAACTTAGTGCCTCTCTCATGCCTTCCCTTACGTCTTGAAGAGCCACAGTGCAATCTTCCGTGAGAACTCCCCCCGGAAATGAACATACTGTCCTTTCTCGGTTTTATTCACAGCTTATGCCTTGTCCTAGAGGTCACCAGGCACGTGGTGACGAGCTGTCCCTGCGCCCGCAGCAAACAGCCCGTGACACACGGGTTCCGTGGGGGTGCACCTCTCCTTGTGCCGACGAAGAGCAATCCTCTTAACCGCTAAAAGGGGGTGCCCGGGGCCAACGGGGGTCGGCCTGCTCCACTTTACCGTAAAAGACTGCAGCGTCTCGAGCTCTCTGATCTTGAAGGTGAGCCTGATCTTGTCCTTCTGGGCCTCCAGGAGGTTGGCCGAGACGTGGCTGCTGGTCTGGGCCAGCCGACTGACCTCCTTCTGGAGGAGGAAGTAACTGCCGGCCAGCTGCTCCTTCTCCCGCAGGATCTCGGCCACCTTCTTGTCTGACCGCGCCTTCTCCTCCACCAGGTCCAGGTGCTCGGCCTGCAGCCCCTGGGCACGCGCCCGCAGCTCCTCCGCCTCCTGCTCCAGCAGCCCCAGGCGGCCTCGCAGCTGGCTGGCCTCGTGGGCGGCCGCCTGGGTCTCCTGGGCGCGGGCCTCCCGCTCCTGCGCCAGGGCCTGCTGTGCCGCGAGCCTGTCCTCCGCCAGCCGCCGGCACTCCTCCTGCCGCTCCGCATCGAGCGCCTCCTTGGCCTGCAGCACGCTGGCGTGTGTCTTCTCCAGGCTGCGGGCTGCATCCCTGGCCTCCTGCAGCGCCGCCTCGAGGGCGCCCTGGCTGGCCGCCAGCCCCTGGAGCTCCTGCTGCAGCGCCTCCAGCTCGGCCTTGTGCACGGTCTTGGTGGCCTCGTCCAGCTGCGTGCGCAGGCAGCTGGCCTCGGTGCCCAGCAGCTCCTTGGCCTGCAGCGCCGCCTCCAGGCTGGCGCCCAGCTTCTCCTGCTCCTGGCGCAGCAGGTCCTTCTCGAGCTGCAGCTCCTTGTTCCTCTGAGCCAGGCCGTCACGCTCCAGCTTCAGGGCCACGCACAGGCTGTCGAGCTCCAACTGCTTCTCGAGGGCCGACTCTTTCTCGGCCGTGAGCTCCTCGATCTCTTGCACCAGCGACTTCTGATCCCACGCCAGCTCATGATAGGAATACTGCAGCTTCTGGATGATGTTGTCCTTGTCCTTGGCCAGGGATAGGTTCTCCAGAACCAGCTTCTTGACATGCTCCTCCAGCTGGCCCCTCTCCTCCAGGCCCTTCTTACACTCGGCCTAAATACCAGAAATGAAAATGGCAGAGTAGTCTTACCTGCACACGGTGTATACGCGCGCGCGCACACACTCACACAACACACACACACACACACACACTCGCAGGATGGAGAGGCTCAAACACAGTTAGCTTCTTGGGCTCAACATATCTACCTGCCTATTTTGTGGATGGGGGCCCCACACCTGGTGGTGTTCGGGTCTCGCTCAGGGTTCTGTGCTCAGGGATCACTGCTGGCAGGGCTGGAGGACCAGACGGGATGCTGGGGATCAACCCGGGTTGGCCGAGTACAAGGCAGCACTACCCATTCTACTATCAGCCTATTTTATTTTTGAAATGCCGTCTGAAATTATTCCTGACAGCTCCCCGGAAGTTTTAAGTACAGTTGGATCTTGACATTGGGGCATAAGATTTTTTCCCCCCACTTCAATTATTCTATTACAAAATCCATCACTCTGTCATAGAAGGGATGCATTAAAAAACTAGTTTTCAGTACAATTCAAAGAACCACAAAAAGTATTTTGTTGTTGAACTTTGTGCAGAAGGGGAAGGGAAAAGCAACCACTGGTTGTCAAACGATTTTCACAGGGACAAACAGAGGCAGGAAATGGACTTAGTCCCAAAAGTTATACACTTTATAGAAAATCCAGACTAATCCACCAAGCTTTGGAGACTGAAGCCAACAGGTTTTGCTTGCCAAACACAGTAACAACAAGTCTCAAAATGGAGACATTAGTGGGCCCGCTCGAGCAAATCGATGAACAATGGGAGGCAGTGTTTGCAGAAATTTGGGAGGGGCCCAGAGGCTCCAGGAGGAGTGGCCGCACACGGGCCAGGGTCTCCCTCACCTGCTCTCCCTGCCCGTCAGCAACGGGTTGTGCGTCTTCGTTTCTGAGTCTCAATGCACACCATAGTTTAACCGCCATGTACTTTCCAGAACTTTCTGCAGCAAGGGCTATCTTCTCTGTCCAGCTCAGCAGCCATGAGCTGCAGCAGGCTACTGGTGTGTGCTGGGCAGCTGACCGCTGACGGTCAGGTTACCGGAATGGGGCTGACCTGAGCATGCACACGAGGCTGCTGGCCACAGAACTGGGCCGTGCAGGTGGTCCAGAGAGGAGACGTAGCCCTGGCTCTGGTGCGTGGTGGAAAGAGGCCGGGCACCAACACACACGCGGGCCATGGCTGCCACTCAGCAGCCCTGGTTTCCTCTGATGTAAGCTCGCTTCCGTTTTCTTTGCATTGGCTTATAGGTATGTATACACACACATATACATACAAGCACATACATGTATAGGCATACACATATATGTATAAACTATACATGGGACCAAGCGTGTAAAACTGAAAATGTATCAAAATATGTACATATGAATTAAAATACACTTATTATATGGATGGAGCAATAGCACAGCAGGTAGGGCGTTCGCCTTACAAGCGGCCAACATGGCTGACCCGAGTTCGATTCCTCCGCCCCTCTCGGAGAGCCCGGCAAGCTACCGAGAGTATTGGATATGCCAGACACAGTAACAACAAAGTCTCCAATGGAGACGTTACTGGGCCCGCTCGAGCAAATCGACGATCAACGGGAGGGCCTTTACCTTTACCTTTATTATATGGATATAAAGATGTACACATATGTACATGTTATGTATGTACACACATATATGTGTGTGTACATTATTTTCCTTCTTGTTTTGGGGTTCACACCCGGCAGAGGTCACGGCTTCCTCCTGGGTGCTTGGGGGACCCTGGGGGATGCTGGGGATCCCCCTGTAGGTCACGTGCACAGCAAGTGCCCTCTCACTGCACTAGTTCCAGCCGCTTTATTTCTCCCCACTGAGCTTCGAACCTTAACATTTCTTTGATACATGAAAAAATGCCTTTGAGCAATCAAGTGAAAACATGAAGGCCTGAACTTACCGAAAAAGCTGAAAACAAAACGGACAGCCCAAGCTGGGGTCCCTGGGCTTCTATGTGCTCTGCCGGGCGCCCCGGGAGCAACCCCCTTCCGGCTCTCACAGGCGCCGACGGGCAGAGGAAGTGTCTGAGGCTGCAGGCCGAGGCCCCCAACAGAGCCCGACCCCGAGACGGCGGCCCTGCGCCCACACACCTCGGCCTCGTCGGCTTGTGTCTTCAGCTCGGCCACCTCCCGCAGCAGGCTCCCGTTCTCCGCCTGCACCGCCTGCAGCTTCTCCTCCGCCTGCAGCAGCAGCTTCTGCAGGGCCTGCAGCGCCTCCTCATGCTGCGCCTGGCTCTCCGTGGTGGACTTGGCGTGCTCGGCCTGCAGAGCCTGGGACTGGCTGCGGCTCACGTCCACCTTCTCCCCCTGCGGGGAGCCGGGGGCCACCGTCAGCCGCAGGCCCCCTGCCTGCCCCCAGCACACACGCGCGCGTGCACACACACACACACACACAACGCACACAACACACACAAACATACCCGAACACACACGGCGACTCTGCTCACCAGCACACACACACAATGTTCGTGAAAATGAACTTGCACTTAGAACATAGATAGATACTGGGGGCTGAAGGGCTGGCACAGGGTCCAGGCGCTCGAGAACAGCCAGCCGGTTAGACCCTGAGCCAGGAGTACCACCGAGTTTGGGGGGAGCCCCAATAAACATGGTGATCATCTGGGGGCTGGGAGAGAGAGAGCACTGAGTAAGGCCACTTGGCCCCGGTCTGAATCCCGGCACTAACAGGAATATCCTGAGCACAAAGCCAGGAGTCGCCTCCAAGGACTGACAGGCATGGCACTAGTCCCCCACCACCACCACCAAAAAAAAAAAAAAAAATATATATATATATATATATATATACACCCCAAGGCCAGAGCAATAGCCCAGCGGGGAGGGTGTTTGTCTTGCACAACCCGCCTTTGATCCCCAGCATCCCATAGGGGATGCACCATCAGTAGTAATTCCTGAGTGCAGAGCCAGGATTGACCCCTGAATGTCCCCAGCTGTGACCCAAAAAGACAAAAAACAACAAGAACAACAAGAACAAAAAACCCAGAAAACAAAAATAATCCACCCCAAACTCAGCTATCAATGCCCAGTGTGTACCTGCCTGGCAAACACGAGTGAGTTGTGCAAGTATGTATGTACTTGCTTGCATGTCCAAGGACATGTATGAGTCTGCACATGACAGAAGCCCATGTGTGTATACTGGGGTGTGTGCATGGCTGTGGACACACGTGTGTACACATGTTCTCGAGCATACACAGATAGACTGTGATGCTGCGTGTGCTGGGCCCATGCTGCCCCGGCAAGGACGATAGGACGATTCCCTTGGAAACCTCCCGCAGGGTTCTGAATGGCTCCTTCAGGGCTCAGTCTCGGGTCCTGACGGGACCCCGTCAGTACAGTCTCAATGGAAAGGCCCAGTTCATCAAGGTCCAGCGCCGGAGTGATGGGACTGTGGAGAGGGCGTTTGCCTTGCACGTGGCTGACCCAGGTTCAATCCCCGGAATCCCATGTAGTCCCCCAAGCTCCGCCAGGAGTAATTCCTGAGTGCAGAGCTAGGAGTAACCTCTGAGCATCACCAGGTGTGACCCAAAAAGCCAAAAAAGAAAACAAAAACAAAAACAACCAGATACTTTAGGTGTTTTGCTTTGTATGTGCCCAACCCAGGTTCAATACCCAGCATTCCACGTGGTCCCCTGAGGGCCACCAGGTGAAGGTCTCAGCACAGATGAATACTAAAAAGCCCAAGACACAAACAAACACACACACACACACACACACATACACACAAATCCTAAAAAGAAAACCAGAAAACACACTTTGATCCAGTGCAGGAAGGTGTCTGGAAGGTTCCAGAAAAGCGGCCTTCCCAGCACATGTCTCTCACCCCCTCCCCTTGCTGTGAGCCCCCAGGGCTCCCGGCTGCCAGGGGAGACAGAGCCGAGGGGGCAGGGGCATGGGAGAGGAGCCTGAGGCGCTGCTGAGGGGAGGAAGGAGCCCGGCACTCCGGGAGCATCGCTGGCCACTCACTGATCAGGCAGAGGCGACGGGCACAGAGGGGACAGAGCAGCGCACCTACCTTTGCTGCCCCAATGGGGGCTCGCACAGCCCCTGGGGCTTTCTAGCTGACACGCTCGTGAGCCTCAGAGGCGATAGGGCCGAGCTCGCCTGAGGAGGCTTCGCTTTGCCCTCAGCAAGGTGAAGATCAGCGTCCGACTCCCCTGGTACTCACCAAACTCCGAAGCTCTTTCTCCAAAGCCTCCTTCACTCGACTGACTTCGTTCAAGTTCTCCTGAAGACGACGAAGCGCTAGCTCCTTCCCCTGCAGCTCCTCGGCCAGGCTCTCGGCCTACCAGAGTGACAAGGATGGAGTGAATGGAGCAAAAAGACGAACAGGAACGGGAAGGGGAAAACAAAACAGAAAGCACATATGAGAAGCCCATGACCCAACACAACCCCAAAGAACAGAGGTGTGAGGTGAGCGCGATTGCCTGAAGCTCTCGAAGCCAAGGCCTTGGCGCCATCAGTTCTGGTGATGACTGTCTAGTGGTGACTGAAAACGGCTCAAACAGAGGCGTTTTCTAGACCTAAATTTGGAGCGACCAGAAAATAAGAAAGCCTATGAGAAAGATTGACTTTCCAGGGGCGGGGAGACGGCACAAAGGGCTGGAGTACACACCAGGCCCGAGTTGGAACTGCAGCACCACCGGGCGAGCCTGAGATCGGTCCACAAGCAGAAAAGACCCACTACTGCTGGGCGGGAGGACCCCAGAGCCCAGAGCATGGCTTGGCGAGGAAGAAGGACGTAAGCAAGGGAGGAGGGAGGCTAAGGATACGAAGGAGGGAGGGAGGAAACAGGGAAGAAAGGGAAAGGGAGGGGAAGGAGGGAAGAACAGGTTATCTTTTTTTTTTTTTTTGGCCCGTTAGAGCTAATAGATGAACGACGGGAGGACAGTGACAATGACAGTGACCCTATGGGATCCTGGAGATCGAAATCACGTAGGCCGTGTGCAAGGCAAATGCCCTTCCCACTGTACTATCACTCTGGCCCCCAAGATTTACTTTCTTGTAGTTTCTTGTCTGTGACTTTAAAAGTCTGAGGTGTCTCAATATGAAATTTAAATCGAAGAACCTCTAATCCACTAGACAGCAGTCACAGAACTTGATGTTTGTTACATCTTGATGCGAACAAGTGGGTCAACTATCCCCTGCTGTGTCCTAGGAATTGATTCCGTTTGTTTCTGGAATGCCAGCTAAGGAGTCCTGAGTCCTGAGAGGAACTCCCGGGGGTCTCTGGGACCTTCTGTTATGTCTGTCAGTCCTGTCTACAAATCCCACAGCCCTTCCAACTTGGCCAACAGAGAAGTTTCTCCAACAAAGCGCACAGCGCCAGGGGGGTGGGAGGGAGGCGGCTGGGAGGGCGCGTCTCTGCCACCACAATCCTATAGGAGGAAAAGGGCATTTCTCGGGGCTCCTTGGTGAGAACTGCAGCTTCCTCGGCTTGGCCCAGATCTCACTGTCTTGTCCTTCCCCAGGGTCAGGGCTACCATGAGAGTCCATGCCCGTGGCCAGCAGGAGGCCATGCTGGAAGGCGGACTTGGCCCAAGCACCCCTTAGAGGCTGAAAGGGATGAAATCTCTGCAGGGCTGGGCTGGGGCTTGTGCTGCAGGCAGGGAGGGGTTGGCAATGAGAAATACCAAGATGGGCCACGTCACCAGCCCTGAGGGAGCTCAGAGGTTCAGAGGCATTGAGCACCAGCTGGAAACTGAGGCGCCTCGGGGAGAGAACGGCAAAGCCAGTCACACGAGCAGGTGGTCAGCAAGGTCAGGGAAGGACCCCTGCGGTCAGCCTCGAGCCCAAGGGTCTGGGCGGAGTCGGCGAGTACGCAGGGGGCCCAAGGGGGGGGGCAGAGGTTTGCTTTGGGGGCTCCTATCTTGTTTTCTCACTGGCCTTGTGAAGAGTTCTCTGTTTCAGAAAGACCCCAGATGGGCCCGATTAGCCAGGGCCTAGGCTAGCATGGCATCCGGGTGCTGGGGACCAATGACCGCCCCAGAATCGTGCCGACACGTTCTCAGTCCCATAGAGGGAACCGCACGGGACGTGACCGGGAGACCTGTCAGCACCAAGCCGGAACACGGCGGCGAGCACACTGACACACAGCATGCAGGGACCGAGCGTGGAAGTGGGCGAGGGCGCCCGGGTACCAACCTGCCACTCTCGGCCCGCTCTGCATTCTCTAACTCCTGAATCTGCCGCTCAGCCACCTGGAGCTGCCGCCTGAGCTTCTCCATTCCCAATTTACCTCGGAACTGGCCTTCTGGAGCCCATCGAGCTGCAAGAACTTCTGCTGAGTGGCCTCCAGCTGTGCCGTGGCATCGGCCAGGGCCTGGGCTTGCTGACTACACATGGCCCACAACTCCTCCAGGTGCGTTACCTTCATCTCCGCCTCCTGCAGCTTGTTCAGGGCGTCCTCCATCTCCACCAGGTGCTGGTCCTCGGTCTGGTCCAGCTTGGCCCGCGCGGCCTCCAGGCTGTTCTTCTGCTCCTGGGCCGTCCTGTCCAGCCGCGACCTGAGCGTCTGCAGCTCAAAGGCGTGCGCTGCACGCTCAGCCACCTGCTGGGCCTTCAAGTTCTCCACCTCCTGCTGGTACTCGAACTGCAGCCTCTCCATCTGCATCTTGAGCTCGGCCAGCTCGGCCGCCTCGGCGCCCACGCCCCGGCTCACGGACGCCTTCGGCTCACCCATGGCCTGTTGGTGCGGGGCGATGGCCGTCTCCAGCTTGGACTTCCACGGGGCGATCACGTCCGTGTTCTCCTCGTTGGCATGGTCCAGCTTGGTTCTCAGCCCCTCGTTCTCCTTGGCGAGCTTCTCGGAGGCCGCCTGCAGGGCCTTCACCTCCTTCTGGTGGGAAAACAAAATTTCCATGAACTTAAAACAGGAAGGAAAGGAAGCAGAAATAGAAATTATTCTTTTGCAAACTGACTGTTTGCTTTTTCTTGTTTTAAGGAATACCTTCCAAAAAACTGGGGTTCTAAAGGATTTGATTTGTGCTGCTCGACTGAAAATCAAAGCTGAGGCAAAGGCGTAGACCCAACTGTCAGAACGAGAGAAAAACGCTCATCAACAGCAGCCTCCGGCCCCAAGGAGCAGAGGTGCCTCCGCCGGGCCCTCCCAGGTGCATGACCCCAGGTATCCCTGTCTGATTCTGAGTCTCCAGCAGAAGTGGTCCCGGCGGGGTCGGCCAGGCCACCCCGCATCCTTGCCTGCACCCTGCAAGCCTCTGGGACCTGCCCGGGCTTTACCTCCAGGTCGCCTTTGGTGATGGACTCCTCTTCGACTCGGAACTGGAGGTCCTCCACTTTCCTGTGGGGGAGAGGGAGAGTTGTGAGGGGCGTCACTGCTGCCCCCCATGAGGGCCACCATCCTGTAGATGCGCGCCCGACCCAGCCCCCGGCTCCACACACAGGAGGGCTGAGAGAGTCAGCGAGGGCCAGAGCGAGATTACAGCGGGCAGGGCGTTTGTCTTGCACGTGGCTGACCCGGGTTCAATTCCCAGCATCCCATTATGGTCCCCTGGGCAATGCCAGGAGTAATTCCTGAGTGCCGAGGCAGGAGTAACCCCAGAGCATCGCTGGGTTGACCCAAAAAGAAAAAAAAGAAAGTCAGCGAGTCCCCTCGGCTGCGAGCACTGGGTGGGACCCGCAGGCTACAGGAGGAAGCTCTGTCGAGCCAATGCCAGGCGCAGTGCCATATCAGCCTTTTCTGCCTCGCAGCTAACAGAGGTGGTTAGAGACTGACCAGGTGTGCGTGCCAGTCCCTCCCAGCCAGCGCCTGTCCCCGCATCGGGACAACAACTGAGCCCCTGGGGGAGAAGCAGCAAACGACTCGGGGCCAGGGCGGGGGGGCAGGAGGGGCTCCCAGGGGACGTGGCGAGTTCGGCATGTGGAGCTGAGGGGCTGAGCCGGGCACTGGCAGTGCCCCTGGGCACCACACTGCCGGGAGCCCATCTGAGAAGACCGTCTTGGCCGGCACCCCGTGTCCGTCTGTCTGCAGCCTGGCCTGAGCCCTGCCTGTCTGCTGCCGTGCCCCATGGGTGCTGTGGGTTTCCTCCCGCCCAGGATTAACCCCAGGGACTCCCACAGGGCCCCACTGGGATACGACAATTCCCAGCCACCCAGCACAGGCCTCCGGAACACCAGGCCACGTGGACACAGCAGTGAGGGCCGGGGGTGCCTGGGCTCCAGTGAGCTTCCCCCATTCCCCCCCGTGTGGCCACGCTCAGGACTGGGCACCCGGTGGTTTCTGGTCCTCACAGCCCTGGAAGGCCGGGCGCGCCCCGCCCGAGGCAGTTCCCCAGCTTGGGGCACGGCCTCACCTCTTCTCCTCCTCCAGCTGGTTCAGCAGCTCCACCTTCTCCCGGTCGCTCGCTTCCAGCATGGCCCGCTGCTTGTCCATCTTGGCCCCTAGCTCCAGGACGTGCTGTGGAGGCAACTGCGCGTGAGTGTCCTCGCCCGCCCCCGACAGCCCTCTGTGGGCTGGTAGCGCCACCTGCCACCGCGGCACACTGAACGCGTCTCCCACCTAAGCTGCAGCGTTTCTGGAAGGCCAGAAGGGAACCACACCACGAAAGCACCAGCGGGGACAACTTGGCGCTCCCGGAACCCCACGGGGTGAGGATAAGGGGCATGTGATCAAACCACGCGCCGGATGCCACCGCAACGACGGCAGACGGGGACCCACGGCCTCTCCCTGCACTGCTTGCACCAAGGTCGCGCCCAGCATTTGCCGCAAGCGTCTCTTGGCCCCGGCACTGTCGTCTGCACAGACGTCACCTGGTCGTGCCTGTCCCGGCCAGGGCCAGCTCCTGCTCTATCACCCCCACATGGCTCGTGGCCTTGGCCACCTCCACCCTCTCCAGGTCCCGCTGGGCCAGCAGCTGCTGAATGTGCTGCTGCTTCTCCTTCAGTGCCTCTTGGAGGGCGGTGGTGCTGGAGATCTTGCAGGCATAGCGAGAGGAGGTTTCTGGCAACTGCAAAGGAAAAAGAGACGTGAAGGGGGTGGGGGTGGCGGACGCGGGCATGCACACGGCTATCCTCAGCAAAGCACATGGAGCAGCGCTGCATCCTTGCATATGGGCCAGCGACTCTTAGCAGAAGCGTCTTGAAACCTTCCCGAAGATCCTTGGACAGGACCTGAGCTCCACTGACGGGCTTCGTGGGAATCCAGAGACTCTTCTGGAGAGCCGGAGGCAGCCCCCTCCACAGCCCGCTCTGGCTTGAGCTTCCTTAAGGCTGAGCCCTTGGCATGAGCTTGAGGCCGGCTCCAGCATCTTCAGCCTTGTAGGTCCGTCTGGGTCTCCCAGGGCAGCCTGGCCCTTCTCTCTTCCTCTTCCTTCCAGCTCACCTCGCTCTCCCCAGCACCCGCCCCAGGCCTGAATAACAGTAACCAGAGACTCTTGTCTCTGGGAATGGCCTCGTGCCCCTGAGGGTCACTGGGTGTGACCCCATAAAAGACCCCTGTGCCATCTGCCTTCGAAAGTGGGGGATGAGAGGCTAGAATGGTAAAGTTGCGGGGAAGGCGCTGGCCTTGCAGGCCGCTGACCCCAGCTGGATCCCAGGTACCCACCCCATAGGGTCCCGAGCCCACCAGGAGTGACTCCTGAGTGCAGAGCCCGGAGGAAGTCCTGAGCATTGCTGGGGTGTGGCCCAAAATCCAGGAAAAAAAGGAACAAGTGGTGGGTGAGCATGTGTGAGGGCTCACGCCCAGAGAGCAGGACAGCAAGGGCAGCTCAGGGGAAGATCAAGCACAAAGGGAAGGAGAGAAGAGGCAAAGACAGTGGGAGGGGAGGGGAGTGGGCTGGAGGGCCGCGGGGACCGGGGGTCCTGTCCGTTCTGTCCTGGGCTCGTGGTCGCTCATGGTTGCTCTGCAGACCCAGTTTCCTTGCGGCACAACGGCCCCTGCAGGCGGGGACACAGCGGGACCTGGTCTTCATTCTTCAGGCACACGGTGGCGGGGGCTGGGGCGGGGGTGGCCGAGGATGTCCGCTCCTTCTGCCCGGCCACGCCTGACCCATCGCCCTGCTCTTGCCGCTTCCCTGCATCATCTGAGCTGCTGCCAATTGCCTGCTGACTGACGGGCCCAGCAGGGCCCAGGCTGTCCACTGCTGCTTTGCCTGCTGGGAGCTCTCGAGCTACCTGGTTCTGTCCGGGGAGCGGCTCATCCTTGCCTCTGCGTAAGGATCTGGCCGTGACTTCCCAATACACTTAAAGTATATTGGTCAGATTAAAAGCCCGGCAAGCTACCGAGAGTATTCGATATGCCAGACACAGTAACAATAAAGTTTCCAATGGAGACATTACTGGGCCCACTCGAGCAAATTGACGATCAACGGGAGGGCCTTTACTTACTTTACTTACTAAATGCTCTCCCCAGGGCCAAAGAGTCTATTGTGGGGTGGGGGGGGGGTGGGGGAAGGTACTTTCAGAGGTTCAAGATCCAGCAACGTCAGGAGTGACACAACCCCCCTGCAGAGAGCCAGGAATAAGCCCTGAGCACCCCTGAGTGTGGCCCCAAAACCAAATAATAAATAAATAAAATTTCTAGGAGCACACGAGCTCTCGGGCCCAGCCATGTGCAGTGCTGCCGGGAAGTGCACTCAACTCTGATTTCAAGGGGTGGCTGGGAAGAGCTTGACAGCCTTGGGGGTCTCCAACAAGACCTGGGCTCAAACCCCCTCCACCAGGAGCAGCCCCCAAGCACCACGCCTGGAGTCCCTGAGCACTGCCAGGTGAGCCCCAAAACCAAAGAGCAAAAATAAAAAACTAGGAAAGGCGGGCGGCGGTGTTCCCTGAGCCTCCTGGCCTGAGCGGTGGGGCACACACACGCTTCCTGGGCCCGAGACAGCTCCCTGAGGAAACCAGCCCGGGAGCGAACGGCTTCTTTCAGCCAACCGTGGAGACGAACGAGACTGTGAGTTCAGGCGCCAGAGCAGAGAGAAAGCAGCACCCCTGGCATGGGGGGAGGCGAGCGCTGAGGGGCTGGGCAAGGTGGGGGCCACGAACTGAACTCAGGATGTTGATGCCAAAGCCTCTGCCCTGCGCGTGGTGTGTGAGGCCCCAGGCTCCATGCCAGCAAGGCCAGACCCTCTGTGGGAGCCTGGTACCTCAGAGAGCAACTCAGCCAACAAGCGAACCGGGAGGCTCCCACAGGGCACGCCCGGACCTGTGTGCATGTATGTATGCATGCACGTACGTTCCTCTGGGCATATCTACACACACCTGTGTGCACACGCGCATTGTGTCTATGTAGGTACGTGCCTGTGTGTATATACCCATAAGCCTGTGTATATATGGTATGCACTACGTGTACATGTATGAGTCGCTGTGTGTGTGTGTGAACACTTGTGTGTGCACGTATGGAATTACATTGTCGAGGTATACTTCCATGAAGTCACACAGAATCATTCTATATTCCTGTCATATGTGCTAACGGTGATGTGCAGTGCAGGAGTGAGCTCCGCCCTGCGTAAAGATATGCAAGGCAGGGGCCAAAGGGCTGGAGAGCGAAGCCCCAGCGCTGCCCAGGCTCAATCCCGGAGGCCCGCCAGGAATAATCCCGCGCACAGAGGCGGGATAAAGCCCTGGGCTCTGCCAGGTGTGACCCCAGAACAGAACAAACAAGACAGCGGGGGGAGGCTGGAGATACGGCTCAGGCGTGGGGCTCTTGCTCGGATGTGGGAGGCCCCGGCTCAACCCCAGCACTGCAAACGGCCCCTTCAAGCACTGCAGGGTGTGGCCCACAGTCAAGCAGAAAAACAAAACCGAATTCCACAAACGGGCTGGCTCGCAAGGGAAGGCGAGGGGCTTCTGAGTCTGCTCCCCTCCTAAATGGTGAGGCGAGGGGAAGGAGGATTCGGACGTGAGGATGGAGGCAGGGCAGGGAAACCTGGTGGTGGTCGAGCAAGACAGGACTGGCCCCAGGCCTGTGCCCACGGCGCATGGCCTCCTGGCTCCCGTTCCCGTGTCATCTGTTTTGTATCTTCCGTTGCACACACACTCACTCCCTCCTCTTCCGCATCAAGGGTCAATGCACGGAGCAGAGGGGGCGGCAGGAAGCGCAGCCCCCAGCAAAGCCAGCCCCCTGGGACACATCTCCATCGTGGGCCCGTTTCCCTGTGGACAATATCTCAGGACACCCTTGCACATTCGGACACACTTTAGTGTTTAGGACTCAGAGAGACGTGAGGGGAGAAGCCACGAGGTCCCAGCTTTGACTTGCAGCCCCGCAATGGACAGAAGTCGAGGCCCCTCTGCATGTCGACAGGGGTGCAGAGGGACAGGAGGGAGCAGGGAGGGACGGAGAGAGCAAACAGGCAACGCCAAGCGCCAAGCGTTCCCCAGAGTCTCTGGGTCCCGCTCTGACCCTCCGACGCCCTCTTCAGCTCCCCCACTTCATCCCTAAGGCGGCCTGAGCCCTGAGCACCCGAGGAAAGGCCCATCCCTGCTCCTGTCACCGGTGGTGGCTGGGAAGCCGCTCGCCTGCCCCCCCGGAGCAGCCCAGCCCACCCAGTCCTGCTCCGCCTCTCACCCCTGGGGCCGTGGGAGTCTGTGAGGGCCTGAGAACCGCGCGGGGTGGGGGGAGCTTCTTACTAGTCCCACGCGGCTGAGCCTGCTGCTCACGGATGAGGCCACGGAGCTCACGGAGCTGAGCGAGGAGGCCGACGGGCGGCGCTTCAGGCTGGCGGGGGTGGTGGCCATCACACGCCTCACGGGGGCCGCCTTGGCCTTGGCCGGCGTCGTGGAGGGGAAGCCGATCTTGGTGACTTTGTGAATGCGAACAAACAAGCCGTACTTGGGCTGACACTGGAAGTACCTGCGACAACGAGGAGGGGGGGACAAAAGACCCCTTTGGCAAGAGAGACAGGCGCCGACCGAGGCGTCCACTGAGTCCCACAGCCTCACACGCCCACAGACTAACACGCTCCCACAGCCCCACACTCCCACACACTCACACCCCAACAAACACTCCCACACTCTCACACCCCAACCAACAGTCCCACACTCTCACACTCCCACTCACCCCAACAAACACACTCACACCCCAACCAACACTCCCACATTTCCACAGCCCCACACTCACACACTCATATACACACCCCTCATACATACATATCCACACCCCAACAAACACTCCCACATTTCCTCAACCCCACACTCACACACTCACACCCCAACCGATAATCCCACACTCCCACACACTCACACCCCAACCAACACTCCCACACTCCCAACGTCCCACACTCACAAACACTCACACCCCAACAAAAACACACTCACACTCACACCCCAACCAACACTCCCACAGCCCCACAGTCACACACACGCACACCCCAACCAACACTTGCACGCTCTCAAACCAACAATGACACGCTCTCATTCCCTCACAAACATGCTCACACCCCCACCAACACTCACATGCTCATGCCCTCACCAACACTCTCACAGCCCCACACTCACACGCTCACATACACACACCCTCATACATACATAGCCACACTCCGAAGCACACACATTCAAACATTCACACACACACTCCCTCGCACGCCGCCCACCCCCACCGTGCAAACCAGGGGCGATTCCAAGCAGCCTCCCCGGCATCTGAAGGGTGACAGCAGGCCCGGGGGGTTCCTGCGGGCCGAGCACAGCTGCATGTGGGAGCCCCAGGCTGTCCCCACATCCCTGCAGGGTCCCCGAGTGCCACCGGAAGTGGCCCCGCCTAAGAACCAAGTGAAGTGGCCTGCAGTCCCCTCAGCGCCTCCCGGGCACCGTGCATTGCTCCAGGCTGTCTGGGGGAGGGGCAGGTGCACCTACCTCGTTCCGGCCACGGCGCCATCGTTCTTGCCCAGCGGCTTGTCCAGCTCCACACCACACCAATCCCCCTTAGCGAAGTTCGTCTCCCCGAGAAAGCGCACCACACCGGCCTTCACGCCTCCCACCTGCCGGAGGGACGCAGGTCAGGCACCCTGGACTGCGCACAGCGCCCCCACCCCCGAGAAGGAACATTCTGGCTTCAGAGTAGGGATTTCCTTAAGAAATCCCAAAGGTCAAGGTGCCATTTACCCCTGCAACCCCTACAGGGTGAGCAGATGCTGCTGCTCAGTGTCCATGCAAGGCAGCGGCATTCACACCCACTTGCTGACACCGGTGGCCTGGCTGACCACACCCCCGGGAATCTCTGACCCAGGCCAGCCACCTGGTGTGGCGAGGGGGTCGCTGCCCCGTGGGTGTGGGAGCGGAGCCGTGGCAACCCCACCGCTGGAGAACAATTAAGCCAGAAACCAGCTAAAGGAAAATGACTGTTCTCATATCTTAGCGGACTTCCATTTTCCAGTTCTCCTTCACTATGCCTTGGCTTCACGCTTGGCCCCTGGGACGCAGAGCAAAGCAGAATCACAGCGTTGGACACTGACGGGAATGCTGACAAATAGGGCTGGAGCACTGGGGGAAGGGCACTTGCTTTGTGTGCGGCCACCCTGGGTTCAATCCTCAGCACCCAAGATGGTCCCCCTAGCCCGCCAAGACTGATTCCTGAGTGACCCCAAAACCAAAAAGTCAAAACAGAAAGGAGAGAGAGAGAGAGAGAGAGAGAGAGAGAGGGAGAGAGAGAGAGAGAGAGAGAGAGAGAGAGAGAGAGAGAGAGAAACCTCAACTAATAATGCCCGAGAGCGCAGTTTTCTTTTTTCGGGTCTGGGGTAGGACTGGGTTCACGTGCTAGGGCGTCACTCGCAGCACGAGGGGTAGCAGCATCACCCAGAACTGTCTCTGCGAGTCCTGAAGTGCCATCTGCAAAGGCCCTGGCACAGCCTCCGTGGCCAGGCGTGGGCCCTGGGCACTGTGAGTGTGACAAGGAATAAAAGAACAAGAGACAGGTGGCTGGGGTGGCGGCCCTGGGCTGAGAAGAGGCTGCAAAGTTCCTGTCTCACAGTTGGTCATCGGCGAAGAATTTGGCACAGAACATTCCGTCCCCGACCTTGAAGCAGCCTCCTCTAACAGCACAGCTGGAAGCCAGTCAATTCTCTCAAGACCCTGACATCATATCCTGGAAATATCATCTGCCCAAAACTGCTGCAAGCCTGTCTCCAGAACATTCTGTCAGAGCTCAGCTGGAGAGAAGGGAAGTGATCTCCCAAGGTCAGGAGAACCACCGCACATCAGCCCGGAGAAGCTCTTCACGGTTGGACTCTGAGACGCCACAGGACGGACAGAGTGACCTCCCTCTCTGAGACACCATAAGACTGACCAGAGCGACTGACTGTCCCGCTCTGCGACCCCGGCCTACTTGCGAGCACAGACGGGACTTGAGGTCAGAGCTGGGCATTTCCAGTGACCCCAATGAGGGTCCCTGAGTCTCCAAAGAGAACCAAAGTAGCACAAGCATGGGGGCAACCTGTCCACTGCCAGGGATGGGGAGTGCCAGGGGCAGGGGACCGCCTTCCACAGGCCTAAGTCTGGAACAGCCATGTCAGAGCCTTCGAAGGGCTCCTCGGAGGTCAGTCCCGTAAACATCGGGGCCAGCTGGCGCAGAACCTAGACTTCCTGTGCGCAGGGAAGAATGGGGCAAAGGGCAGGAGGCCCTTTGGAGAGCCGGGAGGGCGCAGCCCTGCACGGGAGCTTCGCCTCAGTGCCCTGAGGCCAGCCCCCACTCGCCACGGCCTCCTGACCACGGCTGCGTTAGGCTGTGGAGCGCCAAGCAAACCTTCCTTGAATTAGGAAAAAGACCAAAGAAAGTGTTTGGGTTTTCTTTTTTCCCCCTTCTTCTTTCAGAAAACAGCCATTATGCTGGTTGTGGTTCCCCCCAAAAACCCTCAAAAACTTTTTTTTGAAAGGCGTGCTCTAGCTGAGGTATGGAGCGATGGAACAGCACAGCGGGCAGGGCGTTGGCCTTGCACACACCTGCCCGGATGTGGTCCCTGAGCACAGGGCCAGGACTCAGCCCTGAGCACCACCACCAATAAATGAATAACTGATCAGAGTTATTCACTGCAGAGCCAGTGGCAGTGTCCCCGCTCCCTTGTTCCAACGACACTGGTGTCCCTGTGTCCGGGTGTGGACGGTTGTGAATGCAAGTTAAAAAAAAAAAAGTCTTTTTTGATCTTTGGGTCTTTGGGTCACACCTGGCGATGCTGAGGGGTGAGTCGTGGCTCTGCATTCAGGATTCATTCCTGCGATGCTTAGGGGACCCTATGGGATACCGGGGAACCCGGGTTTGCTGAGTGCAAGGCAAACGCCCTCTCTGCTGTTCTACTGCTCCAGCCCCCCAAACAGTTTTTAAACCGTGAGTCTCCTCCAGCTCCAATTCCCTCCCCGTGTTACTCTTTGGCCATCCCTGAACCCTGACCGTGACCCTCCAGGACCCTCCGAGGGCCACCCTGCGCCTGCAGGCAGGTCTCCTCACAGCTCTCCTCTCCGGCCTCCACAGCTCTGACACCGGCCTGGCGGTGTCCATCCCTGTGGTCCCCGGGAAGCCACTGGCTCCGGGCCAGCCCCCAGTCTGTCTGGTCAGAGCCGCCCGCCTCAGATGTCCCCGAGGTGACTTTTCCCGGCCGCTTCCCACGGGTTCTGAAAGCGTTATTGAGTGCTTCTGCTGGGGGAGAACAGTTGTCTACAGCCAAGCGCCTCTGCTTAGGGGACCTGTGCAGAGGAATGGGCTTGGGGTGGACTGAGGATGCCATGTGCAGGGACCTGGTGACCCCCACCAGAAACTCATCTCACAAAGGGTGCCCCCTCGCCCCCACCGAAGGCCTTCCAGGAGCTGCTCAGAGAAACCCAAGAGCAGGGGCTGAGTCTGAAGATCGAGCAACCAAGACAGCAAAACATACTCTTGAGAATGTTCCGGAGACGGGTCCCTACCCGTGGCCTACCCAGGGTCCATCCCCGACACCCCAGATCGTCCCCTGAGCCCTACCAGATCCCTGAGTTCAGCACCAGGAGGAAGCCCTGAGCACGGCCAGGTGTGGCCCAAACACCAAACCACACACGTCTGGAGAGACGGCTCAGGGCTTGCGCACAGCAGGGCACGGAATGGCCCGGAGCGGCTCGGGGTGAGCCCTGTGATGCCCCAAACATAAACATCACAAACCAGAGCAATGGAACTGATTTCCAACTTTGTTCGTTGGTTTGTTTTTTGAGTCACAGTCAGAGTGCTCAGGGCTTACTTCTGGTTTGGTGCTCAGGGATCACTCCGGGATGTGCTTGGGAGACTGTACATGGGACCAAGACTTAAACCCGGGTCAGAGGCGTGCAAAGCACGCGGCCTCCCCACGGCATGACCCCTCCACCGTGTTTTGGCTAAACTGGTAAAACTGGCAGCATCCCCGCACGCATCCATCACGCTGGAAACTGCAGAACCAGGTGTCCTGGCTGCTCGTGCTTCCACCCAAGCCGCGAGTCTGCAAAAGCTGATGGACCAGACAGGCGAATGGACACCCACCCGCGACCGCTGCCATCGGCACTCACCAGCACCTGGTCCCCGAGCTTCAGCTCCTGCTCCCCGTTCTTGAGGGAGCCAGCCTCCGAGAGGTTGGAGATGGACTCGCTGGCCGTCCTGGTCAGGTTGCTGATGTGAGGGGCGGCTGGTGCCTCCTTTGTGGAGGGCTGGGGTGCCTTCGGGGCGGCGGCAGGGGCCGGGGAGGCCGACAGGGGCGGTGTGACCCGGGCAGCAGGCGCTGGCTGCAGGCCGTTGGTCTCATCGTCGGCCTGCCAGCTCCTGCTCAGCTTGGACGGCCGGGTGAAGATGCCCTTCAGCGGCTCGCACTGGAAGTAGCGCATACCCGCCACCGAGCCGTCGTTCTTGCCGATGGGCTCGTCCAAGACGATCCCGGCCCACTGACCAGGGGCAAACTGGGTCTCCCCGAGGAACTGGATGAATCCAGGCTTGTTCCCCTTCACCCAGACTCGTTCCCCAACCTGGAAGTCGTCCACAAACTCCTCCTGCGTCTCCGAGGAGGGGGCGCTGGGGGTTTTCTCCCCAGGCACGGACTTCTCAACGGGAGCAGCCGCTGGAACAGCAGAAAGGGTCAGAAGGGTCAGAAGGGTCAGGAAGGGCCTGTCCAGGTCCAGTTAAAGTGTGGTTGGGCGGGGAGGGACACCCAGCAGTGCTTGGGGCTACTCCCAGCCAATGCCGGGGCTGCTTGTGGCGAAGCCTGGCCGGGCCCGCCGTGAAGGGGACGTGCCTACCTACTGCAGCATCCCAGGCCACAGTCATATTTGGGCAGCTGAGGGGAAATCTTTGGACACACCCCGTGATGCTAGGGACCAAGCCAGGCGAAAGCTCCAACCCAGTGTCTTATTTCTGCTGTGTCCACTGGCCCATCTTCTTTTTCTTTTAGGGGGGGAGCACCCCAGCCAGTCCGCAGGGCCTATTTCTGGCTCTGCGCTCAGGGTCACTCATGTGAGGTTGAGGCTGGAGAGTCACATGGGGTGCCGGTTGCCCTCCCCACTGTCCTGTGGCTACGGCCGGCAATGAGGCCCTTTAGTCCAGGTGAGTCCACCTCCCTCAGCCTGTCCCCAAGCCCGGGTGAGGGGGCTAGCATTTAGGAGGGAGCGTGTTGGTCGCCTCAGCTGTCACCAGTTGCCGTGACACTAAAGTCACAGAACGCGACACTCTTGTGTGAGAGCTGTCCCCAGAGCCGCGAACGTGCCTATAGCTCAGGGAGCCCTTCCCGGGCGAGGACTCGGGAGGGGGTTCCCGGGTGGGAATGAGTCTCCCCTGGCCCGGGCTGAGCGCACTTACTGGCTGAGGGCGCCTTCAGGGCCCAGCTCCCATGCTTGAGGATCTTGGTGGGGGCCTTCAGCCCGCTGGGCCTCAGCAGACTCATGGTCAGGTGGTCAGACGCTGCCGCGGCCACTACCGGGCCCTGACCGTCGAGCCCACTGTGGGGCCTTCTGAGGCACACTCGTTCTCAGGGATAAATCTCTGAAGAGCAGAGGAGAGAGTCTGTCTCAGGGGAGCGACCACAGCAGCTTCCAGAGCCCAGAGAGCTGCCAGTCTGACACTCGCCACCCCGAGTGCGACCCCCAGCCTCCCGCACAGCCCCCTGAGCCCACCAAGTGTCATTCCTGCACAAAAACGCAATCCCAAACAGACAAGCAAACAATTGCAGATTCAGGGCCAGAGGGCAGAGGGGACAGGTACTTGCCCTGCGGGCAGCTGACCCTCACGCCCTCCCTGGCATCACACCCACCCCCAAACACATTCAGGAGCCAGAAATCGTCCCTGAGCACTGCGAGTGTCACTGACCACCTCCCCGTCCAGACACTGACTAGCCGGGAGGCGACTCAGCAGTGATCACTGGTCTTGTGTGTGCGTGTGTGCGTATGTGTGTGTGTGTGAGAGGCCCGGGGTTACACACAGAAGCTAAGGCAAGCAACACTCACACTTTTTTCTATGGGCTGAGAACTGCCAGGGAAAAGGGCCCAGCAAGACTGCGCCAAAGGGGGGCTGGAGAGCGATAGCACAGTGGTAGGGCGTTTGCCTTGCACGCGGCCGACCCAGGTTCGATTCCCAGCATCCCATATGGTCCCCTGAGCACTGCCAGGACTGATTCCCGAGTGCAGACCCAGGAGTAAATCCTGTGCATCACCAGGTGTGACCCAGAAAGAAAAAAAAATTGTGCCAAAAGGGAGCGAAGGAGGTTTTGGCATTTCCTTCGTTCCTTGTGACACTGCCCAAGTTTGATAACCACAAGCCAGTATTAACTCCATTTCTTAACCCACAGAACTGAGGCAGACATGTGGATGGGGGAAGCGTCGCCATGGCAATGGAACTCCGAGGAAGTCAACAAAAGCTTCATGGCCACCAAAAGACCACCTGAGGGCACGGGACCCAAGGTCTGGTCAAAATTAACCCACATTAGGAGGCCCAGAGCAGGCTGGACCCCCCGAGGGAATAGGAACAAAGGCCAGGAAAGGAATTTCTAAGAGGACCTTGGACCACTCAACTCTACCCCCTTGGCAACCACCCTAGCAACGGACTCTAGGTAGCTAGAAACTCCCACCAGGGGCAGCCTGGGGAAAACCCGAGATTAGCCACCTTGAACCAAGGGAGGGCGCTCATGTGTGCCCGAGCCCAGGGACTGCTCTCGCCTACGAGGTTGGTCATGTCACGGGCTTCTCCCCTCCTGACGTGTGGACTTTCGGACCGAACGCAACCAGGCAACCTAATGTGTTCAGTGGCTTTCTGCGCCTCTGGAGAAGCCGCACTCTCTCTGGAGCGTGTTACTCCCTCCCTCATTTCCCCTTCCTAAAAGCCTCCAAATAAAATGTTCCTGCTTCAAGCTCATCTCCTGAAATGCTTTACTGCGAGAAGGACAAAGGCCCGGGGGCCTGAGGAGGTCGAGGATCGACTCCCTTTCCCTGAAAAGGGCAACCCCTCACTCCGGCCCGAGACCCCGGGAAGGCCTAGTGGGCGTTGTGGGGCTGGCAGGGTTCATCGCGCTCATCAGTGCCAGCGCTCCAGCCAGTCCCGGGGGAGTGACATCTTCTCCTCTGCTTCTCATCAGCCCCCCATGAGGGCCCACTGACTTCAGAGTCATTCCACATTGAATAGAAAAGTCCGCAGGGGGCAGAGAGGCAGGACAGTGGGGAGGGCACTTGCCTTCTATCCAGTTGTCCTGGGCTCGATCTCCGTCAGCACAGGGACGTTAGCCGGCCAGGGTGACCCCTGGGCACAGCCAGGTATGGCCACCCCACCCCACCCCACCCCACCCCCAGCCCAACCCCCCAAAATATATATATAACTACTAAAAAAACTTAAACAAACTAAAGATTAAAAACTATCATACACTAAAGAACTGTTAGAGAAAAAAGCCGCCCCCACGTGGGCAAAAAGCCCAAAGACTCAGATTCACCTGTGTCACACTGCACTCGCAGCTTAGAGAACTGAGCTCTGACAAACAGGCTCGTGCCAGTCTCCTGCAGAGACTGAAAATGGCACTTGGAGTCTAGAACGTTCCAAGGTAGAATGAGAATTCAGCAAGGAGGAGGGCATCATGGGCCCTTCTTAAAGGGGCAGGCGCTACCCTTCGTGACGCCAGGGTCCGGCTGAAGCTCCGGAGGGCTGCCCTGCAGACATCAGTACTAGCTGGCCAATGTGCCTCTGGTCCCTGCGGGGCCCAGTTCTGGACCCCTGGGCCCTGAGAAAGTGGTTTCAGAAAAAGGTTGACAAATGTTTAGCAGTTACAGATCTCCAGCTGAGGTCATTCGGCATCCCCCGAGTGGGACCTGGACCCAGTGACCGTGCCCAGGGCCCTCCTCAGGAGCCGGGCCATCAAATCTGTGGACGGGAGGGGGGGGGCGAGGGGCAGGGCGACAGGGCAGAGGTCCTGAGCCCGACCCTGACAGCCCTGCTCTCTGTGACCCCAGTGCTGTGAGCAACACCTGCCGCACCGTGGCCAGGGAGTGGCCCAGCCCACTAAGGCCTGAGAGCTGTACAGAGGCGTATGGCCTGGCCTGCTCCGACTGGGAGCACAAGCTGAATGAGTGCGGGTCCCCTCGAGGATGAGTGAGCAGGAACAGGGGAGTGGTGGGGAGGAGGGGAGGGCGGAGTGACCTAACCTAGGGGCTGAGGGCCGACTCTGATGCAGTCATCGGGGCTCATCCTGGCACAACCTGGCGGGGGGGGGGGTGGGAGGGGGGGTGACGTACAGGGTGGGGTGGGGTCAGCCACAGGCAAGGCAGGCTCCTTGGCCCTGGGTTACCCTTCTGGGCAAGGATACCTATTTTCTTTCTTTCCTTTTGTTTTTTGGGACACCCGGCAGTGCTCAGGGTTACTCCTGGGTCTGCACTCGGGAATCACTCCTGGCGGTGCTCAGGGGACCTATGGGGTGAGCCATGCACCAGGCAAGCGCCAAGTCTTGACGCCAAGGTGCCCACGAAACACAGTGTGCAACAAGGGACTCTACAGAGAACGTCAGGGCCATCAAACGCTACGAGGAAGTCAATCAATTCTGAAAAAACACAAAAAGATGCAAAAGGAGGGGCTGAAGTGAGAGCACAGTGGGGAGGGGTTTGCCTTGCTCTCGGCTGACCAAGATTCGATCACCAGTCCTGAGCACTGCCAGGAGTAATTCCTGAGCATCACTGAGTGCGACCCAAAAAGCCAAAAAAAAGAAAAAAACAGCGCGAAAGAAAATGTGTTTGAGCTTCACACCCTACCGAGCGGCTCTTCGGTACGGCCACGGCCCCAGAAGCACAAGGACTTAACACAGAGAACCAGCAGCTTGGAGCAGAAAAGCAAATGGACTATGTGTTAAACCGCGCCATCATGACTGACCGGAGGGGAAAGGGTGTTGCCCCCTTCGCCCTATCCTCTCTGGAAAGAAAGGTGGCGGCCGCACGGGAGCCTGGTGGACAGCAGGTTTGAGCCGGGGGTCGGGGGCGGCAAAAACCTCACGAGAAGGGGGGCGTTCCGGCCCGTCCTTCACGCCCTACCAAGGTCGCCAGTTGCCCCCCACGAGTGGCTCTCTGGCACGGCCACGACTCCAGAGCACAGAAACCAATCTCTTAATTATCTAACTTTTAATAGAAATACTTCCAGGGTTAATAAGTAAAAGAGCAGAAATCCAAACCCAGCTGTAGAAAGCAAATCATTTCACAACGCTTTTTCAGCATGTCTGATTTGGGGGGGGGGGGGTTGTAAACTCTAAATAATAATGGTGCATCTTTTATCGAAACAATGAATCGAGTCAAAGTAGACAGAGTGTTAACTAGAACTCATCTGTCTCACAGGAATTGGGAGGGGTGGGAGGTGGGGTTCTATTGGGGTTCGCGGTTAAAAATAAGTATTGGTAAAGGGAAATGTGTTTGATATTTACACGACTGAGACCTAAACCTGAAAGCTCTGTAACTTTTCCCACAGTGATTCAATAAATAAATAAATAAATTATAAAAAAAAAAGAAAAAAAATGTGTTTGAGCCTCACTGTCTCCCTGAGACTTGAGCACTTAATGCCGTGTGTGAGCCCAGTAGAGTCTCCGGCCTGAACAAGCCCCGACCCCCTCACCCCCATGCTCCTGTGTTTGGACCGTGACCCTAAATCCTGTGATGGGACCACATGTGTCCATGACAAAGACACTAGCAGGCTCACGCCCTAGAACATCCCTGCTTCACACAGGCATGGCACACGGGTCCTGGCCTGCTAGCAGCTGGCAGTGACTCGGCAGGAAGCAGAGGTGTGAGCCTGAACGTGGGTCAAGTCCGTTCCTTCAGCTTGGAGGGGAGGAATGTCCGAGAGGGGGTTTTGAGCATGGCCTCACAAGCATGAGGTCCTGAGTCCAAGTCCCCGGGGTCACACATGCACCTGGCACAAAGCCGGCACAAACCAGGCAGCTCTGCTGTCCCAGCACCAAGCAGGAAGGGGGGTGACCCCAGGAGAAGGGCCACCGAGAGAGGAGGTGGACACCACAGAAAGGAGGAGGGAACACAGGGCAGGAGTTGAGGGCTGCAGGCCCGGGAGCACTGGGCAGAGAGCAGCCCTGGGGAGCAGGAGGCCAGGCGGGCGCCCCTTGTCACGGGCCACTCGAGGCAGTCGCACAAGCCGTGTGCAGACCCACGAGGCTGACAGGGCGCCAGGGACAGGGCAACCCCAGCAAGGATTTTTCTTTAAGTTTTGGGCCATGGGGCCAGAACTCTAGTACAGCGGGGTGGGCGTTTGCCTTGCACACAACTGACCCGGGTTCAATCCCGGCATCCCATAGGGACCCCAGAGCACCTCCAGGAGTAAGTCCTGAGTGCAGAGCCAGCGAAATGCAGCACCTCACACCTGTGTTTGGAGGGGAGGAACACCAAACTTTTTTTTTGGCTTTTTGGGTCACACCTGGGGATGCACAAGGGTTATTCCTGGCTCTGCACTCACAGGGGTTACTCCTGGCTCTGCACTCAGGAGTGACTCCTGGCTCTGCTCTCAGGAGTTACTCCTGCATTGCTCAGGGGACCATATGGATGCTGGGACTGGAAGCGAGTTGACCACATCAAAGGCAAAAGCCCTACCCACTGTGCTATCTCTCCAGCCCCAGAACTCCAAACTTTATATAGAAAACAATGTATTTCATAATGCCTTTTCAGCCATTCTGATTGTTGGGGGGTAAATTCTAAACAATCATGGTGCATCTGCATCTTTTGTCGAAACAATGAATGTAATCAATGTAGAGAAGTGTTAAGTAGAAATCATCTGCCTCACAGGCATTGGGTGGGTGGGAGCTGGGGTATAGTGGGGTTCTTGGTGGTGAAAAATGAGCACTGGTGAAGGGTGAAGGGAAAGGTGTTTGATTATTGCATGACCGAGACTTAAATCTGAAAGCTTTGTAACTTTTCCCACGGTGATTCAATAAATAAACATAAGAAGAAAAAATAAATAAATAAATAAAATTATGAAAAACAAAAAAAAGTATGGTGGAGTTCAAGCCCAATTCAATCAGCTAATCGGTGGCTGAATAAATAGCAGTACTCCTACATTAAAAACAAACAAACAAACAAACAAACGAAAAACACTGTAGTTGTGAGGCGAGTGCATCAGCAGCCTGATGGCACCTTCAGACTCCAGATACCCCAAAATTGCTGCTGTGCCTTTGGCCAGACCCCAAAAACTTGGGGCAAAGTTTACCAAGTAAGTAAACAGCCAAAGTTAGGTATGTGGGAAACACACCCACAAGCCACCTCCGGCTCAGCTATATCATTTGAGGCAAGGCCTCTCTGGTTCCTGATTGAACTGCTTAATGGCCATGATCCCACAGACTCAGAAACAAATCTCGAAACCCAGTGGCTTTTGGCAGAAAGGCGTCTGGTCCCTGCAGTGCTGGGCCCATGGGTTCATGCCTTGGCCTGTTCCCCCTGGCAGCCAGGTGGCCGCTATCCTCCAGAGGTCACTGGACAGTCAGGCTTGGGCCCTCAGTGACAAAACTTGTTGGGCCTCACAGGATGGGGGTGGAGCCAGTCCTGTCCTCCCTGACCCAACGAGACCCCAAGTCATCGTCCATGAATGGCCTCTCTGACTCCTGATCAAGCTGCTTAATGACCAGGATGCCAGAGACTCAGGAGCAAATCTCGGAACCCAGCAGGTTTGGGCAGAAATCCCTCCAGATTGAAGTGTTCAAATTTGGAATTTCAAAATCACGTGGCCACTACTGCAGCCACACAACATCATAGGTTATTCATAACCAGCAATAGAAAACAAATTGTCTACTGTTGCCTTTTCAGTAGATCTGAGTGTTGGGGTAAAATCTCAAACAATAATTGTGGGTCTGGTGTCAAAATATCGAATGTGATCAAAGTCGAGAGAAAATAATTTGGAAATCATCTGCCCCACACGTAGGGGGAGGGTGTGGGATGGGGATATACTGGGGTTGTTGGTGGTGCAAAATGGGCGCTGGTGAAGGTATGGGTGTTTCATTGTATGACCAAGACTTAGACCTGAAAGCTTTGTAACTGCTCTCATGGTGATTCAATAAATAAAATCATAAAAAATGAAAAAAAAGTAAGGTGGAGTTCATGCAGAATTCAATCAGCTAATCCGTGGCTGGATAAATAGCAGTACTCCTAAATAAAAAAAAAGAGAGAGAGAAATCCAGAAAAACACGGCAAATCTGTACCCCAAGCACACTCCTCCCCAAACGATCCATTTTCCCCCACCCGAGATAAAGCCGACATGCTATGGGTCACATCCTCCTGCCACTGACCCCCAAAACCCGACGCTCCCTCCTCCCACCCCGGGGACTGATGGCACAAACTCCATCTTTGTTTCACGCCATACATGAGACATTTGTCACTAGAACCTGATGATTCACTTCAGAACCTCAACAGAAGCCACAAAGACGGAGAGCACTGCTCGGGGAGCATCATGCAGGGGCTGCTCAGAACTTCTCTGCCTCTGTCCCCCGCCTGCTCTGGGGACGATGCATAGACAAGTGGCCAGGGGTTGAGACCAGAGGAACCAAGCCTGGAGGAAGCGGGTGCTTGTGTTTTGTTTTCTCTGGAGGCCTGTAACTACGGCTCCTCTTAAGAGACAAAGAAGGCCACAAATACGCAAACACTCTGAACTCGGTTAGCACCCAACTCTGATTTAACGCCAAGATCTGCTCTAAATGAACCTTGAAAGGGTAAGCTAAATATCTCTCAGGGAAGCAAATAACCTTAGGAGATTATCTGCTCTGGTACTAAAAATGGGGAAAAAAAAGTCTGTTTTGTATTTCTTGAAAATGTCAGCTTGACTCAAAGCTGGGGTTTCCGAAGGCAGTTCTATTTCATCCTGCAGCACAAATGCTTCCTCCTTGCTAGAGCTTTGGCTCACGTCTGTCCAGCGTCTTCTGGACAGGGAAACACCAGCCCTGGGAGGTGTGGCATGATGGGACACTGGCACACAGGAAGCACCTCAATTTGGGTCATTTTTCCCCCTTAGGACTCCGAGGACCCCTTACCCCTCGGGCAGCACCGCATGACATTCTATCAGGAAGTTACATAAAAATCAGTCTTCTGTTCCAAAGAAAATTTCAGGAGCTGCAGACACAGTTCAAGACTATATACAGCCTGAAGGCACAGGACATATGCAAACGGCATCTATTCATTGTCATCAGCGAGCCCCGTCACCCGTCTCATGCTGGCATTCAACTTCAAAATATCCAGATAGAGGAAACTTTTATGTGTCAGGGGGGAAAATCAGAGTTAGCAAGAGCTCGAAGAGAAGAGCAAGCCGGCAAACAGGACTGAGAGAAGGTGACCGGACGTGAGGCCGGTCTCTGGCCTAACCCGGGTCCCAGCCCCAGCTGCCCTGCAGAACCCACCAGGGGACACCCCACATGCCTCAGAAAACTCACGGACACCCCACATGCCATGGAATCCCCCCAACGCTCACAGCCGCTCAGGTCTGACTCACACCCGCCCTTCCATGCAAAAGAGCTGAAGGAACAAGGATCCCCAGGTCGAAGCTTCTAGTGTTGGGGCTGGAATGATAGTACAGCGGGGAGGGCATTTGCCTTTCATGCAGCCAACCTGGGTTCAAATCCCGGCATCCCATATGGTCCCCTGAGCACCGCCAGGAGTAAATCCTGACTGCACAGCCAGGAGTAACCCCCGTGCATCTCCGGGTGAAAAAATTAACAATAAAAAGATAACACCGTGGAGGTGTGCAGACTGGGGGCGGGGTGCAGAGGGAGACCTCCCAGAGAGCCTGGCCCAGATTGAGCCTAACATCCCCAAAGACCCCGTAGGATGGCTCCGCCAGGTCTGGGGTGCAGCCTCACACTTGAGTCTAAGCCACCCTGGTCAGGATGTCCAAAGAGTCCTCAGAAAAGAACCGGAAACTCTGCATTGGAGCAGACCACAGAGGATGATGCAGGGGAAGGAAAGCATTAGGGGGCCTCTTTCGAACTGCTCAGGGGCCCAGGTGACTGGTCAGAGCGGGAACTGTGTCTGCCTGCGGACAGCTAAACCGGCTCCTGCCCGGCCCTGCCCAGCCCCGAGCACCCAAACAAAACATTCATGTTTAAAAACGGCGTATTACTACAGAGACACCTCTAACAACTCCCACCCGGCGAGGCTCAAGGGATAGGCTCTGCACTCAGGAATTATTCTGGTGGTGCTTTGGGGACCATATGGGATGCTGGGGATTGAACCTGGGTCAGCTGTGTGCAAGGCAAATGCCCTCCCAATGTATATTGCTCCAGCCCTTGTAATTCCTCTTTAAAAGCCCCTAGGGTCATATCTGGTGGTGTGTGGGTCCCTCCTGTCCTGAACCCGGGGCTCCCCAGGTGATGTTGGGGCTCTAGCCCTCTAAGCTATATCCCCACCACCCATAATTCCGTATTAAAAAAATTTTTTTTTGAAGTTAACCACAGGGGCCGATGGCACAGTGGGTAGGGCGTTTACCTTGCACATGGCCTACCCAGGTGAGATTCCTCCTCCTTCTCGGAGAGCCCGGCAAGCTACCGAGAGTATCCTCCCCGCATGGCAGAGCCTGGCAAGCTCCCTGTGGCATATTCGATGTGCCAAAAACAGTAACAACAAGTCTCAGAATAGAGACGTTACTGGTGCCCGTTCCAGCAAATCGATGAACAATGTGAGGACAGTGCTACAGTGCTAACAACAGAGGCCAGAGCGATAGTGACCAATGCCAGGCTACTAGAGTGCCAGGAGTAACCTCTGAGCATCGCCAGATGTTTCTCTCTCTCTCTCTCTCTCTCTCTCTCACACACACACACACACACACACATGCGGGGGGCCCCGCCAGACCACTCTCCGGCCTGCGGAGGTGGCCCTAGGATCCGTAGGTGCTGGGAAGGACCGACCGAATGAACACGAGACACAAGAGACAGAATGCAGCTCAGAAACAGAGAGAAAAAGGGACAGGACTTTATTGGGGGCAATCAGGGTATATATCCATTAGTGAGGCAGCTACACAAAAGGTCGTGCCCATATATGGTTAGGAAGGTTTGTTTTCACCTATCATGCATTACAAGGTTTATGTGTATCTGGTACCAGACACAAGGTGATTACACAAAGGGCCATGTCCATATGATTTACCAGACATGAGGTAGATACACAAAGAGCCATGTCCATATGATTTATAAAATTTACATGCATCACCTACCAGACACGAGATAGTTACTTCTTGTTATTACTGACAGCCATGACAGATGTTCTCTCAGGATAACCATACATCAAGATAACCATACATAGCACTGGTTTTGCCTGTTGCGGGGTCACGTAGGTCAAGATGACCATACATAGCACAGGCTGTGCCTGCCGTGGGGTCCGTAGGTCAGGATGACCATACAGGCACTTAGGCCTTGGTCAGTTAAAGGGCCAGCTTCCCACACACACACACGTTAACAACACGTGTCTACCCTGCATGATCTGCTCTGCTGTAACTGGGAGTGGGGTGAACCTTTGCATTATCAGCCCAGTTCTACTCTTCTCAGTGGATTTCACAGGGCCGTTTAGCCCCCAGGGCATTTGCGAGGGCCCAGTGCCAAACTCGCTGATATTACATACACACATTTTTACTCAGTCCCACCTCATGATTGGCGCCGGGAGCATTGGGGCTGGGCACGGGTTCAGGCTGACTCCCTGGCTTAGCACTGGGGGTCACACCAGACGAGGCTTGGAGGACCATATGGGGTCCTGGGAACGAACCCGGGTCGGCCGGGGCAAGGCAAGTGCCCTACCCACCTTACTATCTCTCTGGCCCTGGTACGCCGTTTTTAGAGGACATTATCAAGCTGATGTGTTTCCCCCTTGCATCTTCCCCTTCATTCCGGTATTTATTTTCCCTTTCCCTCCTTTTCTCGCTGAGGCTGAGGGTCGCACACTCTCCGTGGTGGTTACCCACTTGGGGGGGTCTCACTCGGCCTGCCAGAACTCCAGCCATGCCCAATTTTCCCTATTTACAGTGAATAATATGTCATAGGAAAAACATCTGGTTGAATGTGTAAACACACAAAAAATAAAAGGGCCGGTGGTCTATCTCTCCCGCTGCCCGCGTTCGGTGGTCTCAGGCCGTTTCCCAATCCAGGGAGGTGGATGGCGTTGGTCAGGTGAAGGAAGGAAACGGGGACCAGGCTGGTTGGTCTTAGCAGCAGTTTATTACAGGGAAGAGATGTATGTCATGGAGGCCCCAGGATCTCTCAAGCATGTGCTCCTTTGTTCTCTCAGCTTCTGTCCTCAGCCCCATCTTCCCAGGTTCTCTGATGCACATGTCCCCCCATAGAGCCCTTAAATCTCCCTTATATAGATCACAGTACCTCTAAAGGGCGCAATATAATGATGTCATCAAAAGGAGTTACAGAAAGAACATTGAGGCAGCAAACCATACATTGTTTATTTATATCCACACTGTTTCTTTACAAGTGCAGGCCAGGAATCCTGGCCTCACCTTTTACAAACTACAAGCACTTGGATTAGCACAACAAAGACCAGTCCCTAGAGCTTGGAATCTACATCAGCCTGCCTGGAGCCAGGCATCTACAACCCAAAGATCAGGCCTGGCTTAGCACCTGGGATCTGCATACCTAAGGCCAGCTAGGTTCCTGTGAGCTAAGGGAAACTGCCTCAATATACTGAAATCATTTACTGAAGGCAGTCTGAAGGGGAGAAAGTTCAGTCTCATCCAAGCTAGTCAGGACACACAGGGAAACTGCTTCTAGGACGTGTTTCTCCTCTCCTTGTCCAACCAACATATAAGCATACATATAATTTTGTATGGACACAGTAAGAAATACTTTGAGCTTATAGAATTGCTCTCCTAGGGCCATCTCGATCTCAGACTGCAGTGCTCAGGCCAGATATCTTTCCTATTCCTAGCAGCAGGGTCCTAGTCTCGTCGTTACTTTTGGATCATGACAGCATTTGCCTATGATCAAACTCTTAACTTATAGTTAAAATCATATTTGCAAACAAAAAACCACCTTTCAGAAAAAGACAACATTTAAAAAAGAAAAACTCCGGGGGGGGGGGGGGGGCAGATAGGTAGTTCAGTGCGAAGGTGCTTCCCTGGTATCAAAGAGTCAAATATGGACCCCTGAGAACCCCTAAGAGTAATCCCTGAGCATCACCAGGTGAGGCTCCAAGCAAAAACCAAAGCAAAGCAAACAAATAAATATGTGCTGAAAATAACCAGTAGGAAACAGGCTGGGACGGGCGTGTGGGAGAAACAGAATCTCCCGCACACCCTGCACCCAGCCCTGAGGTCACACTGCAGAACCTCAAGAGTTTGAATGAAAAATGTAGGCAATTGTATTTCTAGAAAATGAGAATGTAAGATTAGAGTCTTCAGGTCTTGCCAAGACTCAATCAAGGGGAAAGGTGGTCACGAAAACAAAATCCCTCACAAGTGGCTAACTGGAAAAACGCAGTGACAGACTTGACTATTTCTGGCTGGAGCGGCCCTGCCTTCCACTCTCGAAGCTTCCTCCACAGCCACAGTCAAGTCAGGGTGGGACGGGCACAAGGACAAACATCGACCAGCAGCAGAGAAACACCAGAAATAAACACATTTAAGGACAATTGATTTTTGAGAATTCAGTAAGGGCATTAACAATTTTAAGCCAATTTGTTGAAACAGGAGGGTCTCCATAAGCAAGAGGAGCAGCGGCCCGAGAGACAGCACAGGGGAAGGCGCTGGTCTTGCACGCAGCCAACCTGGGTTCTATCCCTGGCAGCACATATGGTCCCCGAGCATGGGCAGGAGTGATCCTTGAGCACAGAACCAGGAGTAAACCTTGAGCACTGCTGGGTGTGGCCCAACTCCCGTCTCTCCCCAAAAGGAAGAAACTGGAGGCTTCCAGGAATCACTGAAATGCCAGTGTCAGTGTCACCATCACAAACGAGGCACAAACGAGGCAGAAAGAGCGTCAAGTTCAAAGGGCAAACACTGAACTTACTCGGAAGGCGCCCTCCAACTCCATGGAAAGAAGGTCCCCGTCGAAGGGAATGAGGTCCAGGCTGTACTCCTCCCTGTGGATGAAGGAGCCCAGGACGCCCCGGTCCTTTAGCCGCTGCTCACACAGCAGGCGACGCTGAGGCACAAACAAGATGTGGAAATCTCTTGTGAGGCCACATCTGTCTTCACTGCAAGAGAAGGACCGTGCATTAGCCCGAGTCCCCGAGGCGAGGACTGCTCCCCAGGGCCCTCCCTGTGCCTGACACACAGTGGGCTGTAAAGAGACGCTTATGAGCTACCCCCCACCACTGACTCGGCCCAAGATTCTAGTTTTCTTGCTCTCTTGATTTTGATGCTTTTTCTGGAAACCGCTGACCTGTGCTCTGCCAAGGGGCAGTGTTAGTTTCTCTTGGGCCATTAATGGGACATGAAAACTCTCAGGGTTGGGCCTGGAGCAACAGCACAGCGGGTAGGGCGTTTGCCTTGCATGCGGGCCGACCCGGGTTGGATTCCTATGTCCCAGCATCCAATATGGACCCGTGAGCACCACCGGGGGTAATTCCTGAGTACAGAGCCAGGAGTAACCTCTGTGCATTGCCAGGTGTCACCCAAAAAGAGGAAAAAAAAAAAACCTCTCAGGGTTATTGCAACGGACATCTGTTTCTTGCAGAAAAAAAATGTTTCTATTTAATCAAGCGATGTCTCTAGGAAAATAAAAGGTTGCTCCACACCGTGCCCGATTTTGCTCAAATACCCCGTATGCTTTTAAGTCCTTAGGGGCCACATCGATCAAACGTAATGCAGACTGGCTGGTGCACTTCCTCTATAGATGCTGCAGCATTAAATTTTAATCAGCTTCTCCTGACTTTGCTTATGAAGTTTGAGCATATGGTATTCAGTGCTTGAAAAAGAACCATTAGCTGTTTTTCTTTTTATAAAGAAATTTGGGTCCTTCTAGCACAGCGGGTAGGGCGTTCCCCTTACAAGCGGCCAACATGGCCGACCCGAGTTTGATTCCTCGGCCCCTCTCGGAGAGCCCGGCAAGCTACCGAGAGTATTCGATATGCCAGACACAGTAACAACAAAGTCTCCAATGGAGACGTTACTGGGCCCGCTCGAGCAAATCAACGATCAACGGGAGGGCCTACTGAGACAGGCCGGAGCTTTCTACTGTCCTGAGACAGGGGGTTTATGTGGTTTGCCCTGTCTCCCCAAGCCCCAATACACAAAGTTTCCCATTCTCTATTTATAGTTTTTGGGCCACCCCGGCAGGTGCTCAGGGATAACTCCTGGCTATGCACTCAGAAGTCATTCCCGGAAGACTTGGGGACCGCACTGGGTTCCGAGGATCTATCCTTGGCTGACTGCAGAGTATCCTGCTCCTGACCCCCCATTCTCCTCCGACACACTCTCACATCTGTCCAAAGATCCACTTCCTAAAGCGCTGGCAAGCAAAGGTGTCCTGATGAGCACTCAAACCACTAGAGGAATGATTCCGTATGGACCCAGCATCAGCTCTGAGATACCTAAGCACATTTTCAGCCATTATATCCATCAGTTCTAGCCGGGGTCTGACGAAAAAATTGATATTCTTGACATCGGCTGCTGGCAAGAGGCTTCTTTTGAGTGTGAACATTTTCTCCACCTCATGTTCCTAGGAAAGCACACATACAAATGGTGAACAGAACCCCTAAAACTTACCAGCCGACCCAAACTTGGGCATCACTGCAGGCAGCCAACCTGGGTTGGACTGCTGGCCTCCCACACCGTCCCCAAACACCACCAGGAGTCAATCGTGAGTGCAGAGCCAGGGGTAAGACTGAGCACTGCCAGGGGAGGCCCAAACAAAACAGACCAACAACAAAAACTCAGGTGTTGTAACACTCCCACTCCAAAGCACAGTATACTTTAGTGTTGAGTCGGAGAGTGCAAAAGTTAAGGTACATGCCTGACACATGACTGCCAACTTCGCCCCCTGGCACCACAAGGCTCTTAAGCATTGCCATGTGCATCCCAAGAGAGGCCACTGGAGTGGCCTGGGATATCCCTGCCACCACAGCACCAAGCATCATCGAACTGCTAAGAATCACCACCAGGAGGTGCCCTGGGGCAGTGCTCAGGAGACCAGGGGCCAGGGAGAAAGTAGAGCAGGGAAGGTGCTTGCTTTGCATTCAGCTGACCCGGGGTTCTATCCCCAGCACCCCATACTGTCCACTGAGCACTGCCAGGAGTGATCCTGAGTGCAAAGCCAGGAGTAAGTCCTGAGCACTGCCTGGCATGAGCCTCCAAGTAAAATTCAAAACCACTTTAGTATAAAAATTTAGATTCCCCAAAGTCAGGTGTATAAATTCAGGCTGAAGTAACCAATCCTGTGTCTGAAAAACTTTGAGCCACATTACGTAACAATCAGAAGACATGCCGCTCCGTCGAGGAGAAGAGGGGGGAGCACACCCACCCTTGAAAGGTCCACTGAAGGCTCCTATGCTGCCCGAGCCCCTGAGCTGCCTGTGCCCATGTAGCCGAGCCAATGCGGTGCCCGCAGCTCTCCTTGACATGGGGGCTTTTTTACTTTCCTCTCTAATCTTGGGATGTGTGTAGGGGCTCTCTCTGCCTTTGGAGAAGCCCACGGTCTCTCTTGAAATGTTACTCTCTCTCCGCTCGTCCTCTCCTAAAAGTCACCAAATAAAAGGTTTTTTCCTTCAAATAAATAAACAAAAGGTCCACAGAAGATAAAACATTTACCACTCATACAAGCGTCAGTGATTCTAAAAACCAGACAGCTCTGCACACCAGTTACTCCAGAAGTGGAACATCATATTACTCTTGCTAGAGTCCAGAATGACAGTTTCAAAAAAAAATAACCAAAACACTTTTACCTTTAGAAGTGAGCACTGTGCAAGCAAGCTATTCGGTCCTGTGAGATGCTCATCCCAAACTACTGCCTGCGGGAGGGAGAAGCATCCCGTCCTTTGAGTAAAAGGAATTTCAGTAACGGCCAGCAACAAACAACAGCCATTTGGACAAACAAACTCTGGACAAACAAAGCTTGCAGTTAGCAACAGCTGACACACTCATATTCCTGGCCTGAAGAAAAACAGCATCAGGGCAAGGGGCGCGACTGGCCTCGGAAGCAATCACTGTCCTCCACAAAGAGTGTGTCTGCAGGGTCCTGGGGTCAGACTGGGGTCATGGACCCCGCGAGTGAACTGCCATGGAGACCCTGGAGGAGCAGGTAGCTGGAAAAGTGGCTCCAGGGTCGCAGGCCGCTACACCCTGCACGCGGGACAGCGGGAAGGGCCTGGACGCGGGGCTGCGCTCGGCCTGCCAGACGGACTTGAGTCGCCCCGTTTCCCTCCCAGGGCAGGGCCGCAGGGCGGGGAGCGCAACGCCCCCTCTCTCGGGCTGCACTGGGGGACGCCCCCGGCTCCAGAGGCTGCTGCCAGCCCCGGCCCTCCCCTCGCTGCCCGCGCACTCGCCCGGGAATCGCGCAGGGAGTCCAGGGTCTCCCGCCCGCGAAGGACAGGTGCGATCTCGGCGCCGCCCAGCCCCGCCGCCACGTGATGCGCGGGTCACGTGAACATCGTGACGTCACGCCTCCTCCGGAAGCCGGAAGCGGCCGGGGACCCCGTGCCTCTTCGGGGTCTGGCGTTCCGCCTCTTGGTTCCGCCCAGCCCCCCCCCCAGTTCTAGGAGTGGGCGTGGTTCAGGCCTATGTGGGCGTGGTTCAGAGAGATGGGCGTGGCTCGGCCCGTGTGGGCGTGGCCCGGGCGGAGATGGGCGTGGCTCGGGTCCACGTGGGCGGGGCCGGGACTCGACCTCATTTCTCAGCTTCTCCGGCTCTGCGTCCTTCTCCCTGAGCAAAGCATTGGTAATACTGATGGATTTCTGCAGGGAAGCTTTCTCTTCATCGGAGTCTCTTATGAACTTGGATTCTCGAAAAGACCAAAGAGTTCAAAATGCCAGAAATCAAGCCAGAGAGAGGCCAGTGCACTACTGCCCTAGAACCGAGGCTCAACGACTCCCAGGACTGTTGCAGGGGGAGGGGCCGAGGCTTTGATACTTGCAGAAGTTTAGTGAAATTTTACTGACTGTGAGGGAGAAAAAGTTTGACTATGTGTACATGCCAGAACCTGCGTATCATTCTGTCCATTTGAATTTAAAGAAACAAGTTAATAACTTTGGGAGATGGAGAACAGAAAGAGAAAAAAAAGGATTTGTTGCACCCACACCCCCCCAAAAAACAATTCTTTTAAACAGCTAATCCCAGGTTGAAGTGCAATATCTTGAATAAATTATTACCAAGCTATGACAACAATTAAAACACACATGCAAAGCAATTATATGAATGTCATGCAGAGCGGCTTTATGCTGGGAGTATCCATTGGTTCTCAGTCATTTCAGTAACTTTCAGCAAGTTTGGAGATTTTGTTTTTGAAACCTTTCTGAGCCAGAACAGGGGCAAAGATTGTTCCGACTAATCCAACAGAGAATGATTTTCATCCAGACTCTGGAGAGGACCAAAGTGAGTTGCTTTAAACAAAACGGCAATTCGCAAAAGGCCAGAACAGAAAGATGAACATGGGTTTCCAGTAGAGGATGAGAGCTCGGGGCCTACAGAGTGGGTGGCCTCACACCCTCGGCCAGACTCTCCTCCGGACTGGCTTGCAGAGCAGGAGGAGGAGGACCTGGCCTGGGGAGAGAGTGCGGCAAGACAGAGAAGGAGCAAAGACACAATAGATACAACCCAACGGGTGCGTGTATGGCTGTGTGTGTGTGTGTGTGTGAGAGAGAGAGAGAGAGAGAGAGAGCATTTACACCACAAAAGGACGTGTGTGGGGGAGCACAGGGCGGGGACGGATGGCCAGTCAAAACTGGGCAATGCCACAGCTTGGAAAGGACATGAGAGGGGACAGAAGTGTGGCTCCTGGGATGCATATTTCTAGAGAGACAGAAGTGTGTGTGAAATGGGGGATCTCATTAAAGTCCGGGGTCCAGGACAGCTGTGGATGTTCATGTCCTACTCACTGGTTCAAATCTGTGTGCCTTGGGGACGGAGGGAATGTGCAGCCCTGGGAGAAGTGGGGAGGGCCAATGGGAACTCCCTCCATCCACCTTGCGGCACTGGGTCATGCATGTTTAGATAACATGCACTGGGCCATAGCACCAGTGATGCGGGCAGGTGACACAGTGAAGGAGGCGTAACTTACAGCAACAAGCCGAGTCTCCCTGGTGCCCGGGTGAGTGGGTGAACGAGGAGCATGTTCCGAGGGTCGGATCCCTCCAAAAATTGACAGGAGGAATCGAAGACTGAGGCCCATGTTAGAAATGGCAGAATGTATGTCTGGTTAGTGAGATCCAAGATATCCGCACACACATTACAGAATTCTCATGGGGTTACGGCAAATGGAAATTCTCACAGAGATGAAAAGAGAAGTGTGTATTTATCTCAGTGTGTGGCTCACACTTACACTCCAGATCATTAAGTAGTAAGAAAAGAATCTGAGACTAACAGAGATCTCTTGTATTCAACCCCAAGGGCTGGACGTACACCAGAAAGGGTGGTGCAGTTAAGCTATTACATGAGTAATACCTCGCTAGGAAACAGGATCTTGTTTAGGTGGAAATAAGAGGGTTTTAGAGGAAAGGCAATCTCTGATGCAACCCTGTGGGTCAGGAATCTTGACTTTCCTATGGCATGTGTTTGAGGGATGGGCTGGGGTCTACACTTCACAGACAGGAGAACTGGGTTGGTCCCTACCACTGCATGGTCTCTGGAGGTGGGAATGACAGCAGAGCACTGCATCTCCAAAGCAAAGCAAAGCAAACTTATTTGGTAACTGATCCCACCATAAGATTATTTTAAGAGTTCCTTGCTCTAAATCTAACACACACTTAGAAAATCTGAATTTGAATGTTTATTCAAAGTGAAGGGGTTTAAGGAAGATGAGCAGATTCTGATTTTTGGGGGGGAAGGGGGTTATACCGGGAGATCTCAGGGGTTCCTCCTGGTTCTGCACTCAGGAATTGCTCCTGGCAGTGCTCAGGGGGACCATATGTGATGCCGAGGCTCAAACCCAGTTGGCCGTGTGCAAGGCAACTGCTCTCCACACTGGAATGTCGCTCCAGTCCCAGATCCCCATTCTTTGGTCAGGACTATCCAACTTGCCTGAGCCATGAGCTCTGAGGCAGGAGGAGAGGGAAGCTTCCTTGGCATGTTCCTGACACAAGCCTGGAACATTGCACAATCTCCCGGCTGGCTGTCCATGACAGGGCATGTGTGGCGACCCCTACATGGACACGGCCAAACAGACCCCGGCAGCTGCTCCTGCTGACCAGTCCTCACGGCTAATTCCCTTGGTCTCCTCTCAGCTCTGACTTCTACCGTGCAAGCCACAAGTGGCTAGAGGACATCAGGCCTCTTTACCGATGCCCGAGTCACAAATACATGGGCCCCTTTAAAGCCACACGCTTTAGAGTTGGTGTCCTGAGCAACAGCAGAGGGAGGAGAGCCGGAAGGGAGGTCTCCGGGGCCAGAAACCTTTCCCAAGGGATCACACTATCCAGATTCTTTCCTTACGACTTACATAAGAAATAAATCGCAGTCATGATGCAAATACCTTAAAGTGTTACTGGGGAACCTTTCAAAATGCAAATAACAAGAACCAAATATTAGAAACAGGAAGAGAAATGCAAATACAGCCAGGAGAACTAAATTGGCACTGAAGTTCTTTGCTGTGGCTTGATCTTAAAGGGTGAGTGCTCATGTGTGTGTGTGAATGTGTGTTGTGTATGTTGTCGAGAGTATTTTGCGAAACAAATGCAAGACACAGAGGGACGAAGGCAGCCAAAAATATATATACAACGACTTGGTTTACTAAAAAAATATATATGAAATTTATTTATTATAACGTGGATAGACTTTCTTTAGTCTTACCATCAAAGACACACAAAGAGAGCAAAGGAAGCAGGAGTGGGAGGGAAAGGAGAGGGTGAGGTGAGCACGGCAGCGAGCGAGCGCGGAGACAGCCAGACATCAGCACCCACAGTGAGCTCAGGACCGTGGAGACTGCCTCCCGGCCCCGCAGAGTTCCTGACCAAAGGCCGCGCCTGACATTCTGGTTCTGGTATCTGTCCTTGGCCTTCAGGGAAGTGGGGGATGCAGAACAGGACCACCCCCCCACCCCGTCTGCTCTGGCTTTAGCAGTGGTCTGAGCAGGGGAGGACTGGCCCTGTCTTCCGCAGCTGGACCTGTTTTGAACCTTTCAAAAACCTACCTTGGAGACAAGCTCCCGAGAGAAACGTTGACTTTCACAAAGTGCAGAGACACACCTTTGGCACACATCGCGTGCAGCTAAGCTGGAGGTAACAACAGTCTGGGGAAAACCCGCAGCAAACCCAGGGGCTGGGTGAGTGGAGCTGACTTCCTCGCTCAGAGGCAGCCTCTGTGTGGGAGCCCAGGATGGAGAGAGCCTCCGCCATCAGCACTGCACGACACCAAGGCCCTTGGGGGCAGGCAGCGGTTTCTGCATGAACCCAGGGAATCTTGACCTAGACCCTTCCCAGGCTTTCAACCTGAGAGCAGAGCAAATTCCTTTAGCACTTTATCTACCATCACACTCAGACCTACATCTGGATCCTTTACAATCTCTACCTGGCGATTAAGATCCTGAGATTAGCTACAATAGAGTCGTCTTCAGATTTCTAAATCAGACACAACTTGCCGTGATTAACGAGAAGAAACAGTTCAATATTTGAGACCACGTTTTACATTTTTTTACTCCCACACACAAAGAAAATAAAGTCGTCATTTGTTCCTTAGATTCACTGAAAGTTTTTTTTCTTCGGGGTGGATGGGTGCACACCTGGCCATGCTCAGGATTTACCCTGGCTCTGGGCTCACGGTACCACATGGGGTGCTAGGGATTGAACCCAGTTCAGCTTTGTACAAGACAAGATCATACCAGTTCTAGGACTTCCCTGGCCCCTGAAAGAGTGACTTTCCATGGATGGCTGCATAAACATTCCTGGGACATCGGGGTGTGGGTGGGGGGCGGGGAGCAGAGGCGATGAGACAGCAGAGGGAAATGGACAAGTGGTTAAATTGGTCATTTATTTTTTAAAATTTATGTATCTATTTTTGCCGGGGGTCACGCCCGGCAACGCACAGGGGTTACTCCTGGCTTTGCTCTAAGGAATTACTCCTGGTGCTGCTCAGGAGACCATATGGGATGCTGGGAATCGAACCCGGGTCAGCCGCGTGCAAGGCAAACGCCCTACCCCGCTGTGCTACCGCTCCAGTACTAAGTTGCATGCCAAGACGAGTGTCTTAAAAAACAAAACCAAAATGGAACAAAAAACTGCTTCGCCTTCTGACCGACAGTTGCCTCCTCAAGCCAGGGCACCAGTCATGATTTGGGGGGATGTGCGCTGTGGGGAGCGCAGGGGAGGACGGGACTCTGGTGTCTGTGTGCCCCCAACTTGGGAGCTGTCTCCTGCAAATAGCACCAGGGATGAACCGACCATTTGGGACCAGCACTGGGGGGCTGGGAGGATGAGCAGAGGGAAGGAGCTGAGACAGGCGGCAACCATGGACGTGCAACAGACCCCGACAATCGCCACTCAACAGTACAGAGGAGGGGGTCTCCCCGCAACCAGAACTCACAGTGGGGTGGGGTGGCGGGTGTGCTGTGTCACAGGGAATTATAGCACAGTAGATTTCATGGGAAACACATTTCCCTTCCTTGTGTCCTCCATCTTCAGCAGCCTGGCAGTGGGCTGGCCTTGGGGATACTCATGGCTCCTTGCTGGGGGCTGGGTGGAGGGAGGGAACTCTGCCTCCTGCAAAGCCTGTGCTCCCTGCGGCCCCAGACTTCAGAGCAAAGCTCAGATATGCTTAGACCCATCTGCCTCTTTCTTTTCTTTTGTTTTGGGGCCACACCTGGTGATGTGAGGGGCTTACTCCTGGCGTTGTGCTCAAGGATCACTCCTGGCTGGGGGAGGATCCACCTGGGATGCCGGGGATGGACCCTGGGTTGGCCTCAAACAAGGCAAGTTCCCTGCCCGCTGTGCTATCCTGCAGCTCCCCTATTTGTCCTTTTCATTCTGACTTTCGTTTGCATTTCTGCAGCAAGTTCAAATTCTGGGTTTATCTGCTCCACCTCAGTTCAAGATGTTTTCCATCCTGTGGAACTATGTCTTTTTCTCCTGGTACTCTGGTTGAAGTTTTTGTTCTCCTGAGTCGTAACAGTAAATGCAGAAAATGAATCTGTAACAAGATAGTTCTTTTTGTTTGGTGGCACATTTGGCGGTGTTCGGGGCTTACTCCTGGCTCTGTGCTCAGAGAGCACTCCTGGCGATGCTCAGGGGACCATATGGAGTGCGGGAATCACACCTGAGTCAGACAAAAAGCAAGGCAAGAGCCTTCCCGCTGTGATATCACTCCAGCCCCATAGAGTGATAAAAGTGAAAAAAAAAAAAACAACAACGTTTTTACATGCAAGGGAATATGTAGTTTTTAATGAAAATAACACTAGCACGTTATTCATTTTTTTATTTTATTTTATTTTTTGCTTTTTGGGTCACACCCGGCGAAGCTCAGGGGTTACGCCTGGCTCTACACTTAGGAATTACTCCTGCTGGTGCATGGGGGACCATATGGGATGCTGGGGATTAAATATGCAAACGCCCAGGCTGTTGTACGTTGTAGTATCATTCCAGCCCCTAGCATGTCATTAAAAAAAAAAGAAAGAAAAATTTGTGTACAGAAAAAGTGGTTATTTTCTTCCCCTTCCAGATCTGGTCACTACAGAATTTTTGGTCGTCACTTTTCTGGTTGGTCGTACGGTCTTCTTACTGAAGTAATAAGACTGCAGATTCTACTGCTGCCACTGGGTTCAAAAGTCTGTATTGCTAAATAATGTTTGATTTATAAATTTTTTTTTGCTTCTGTTTATGGGTCCTACCTAGTTGTGCTCAGGGCTTACTCCTGCCAGAGCTTAGGAACCACATGGGACGCCAGGGATTGAGCCCAGGTCAGTCTCAGGCAAGGCTGGGTCCTCCCCGCAGTGCCATGGGTTCTGCCCCAGGATTAGACTTTTATTCCCATCTGAGGCATCCTTTGTGCTGACTCTCCTCTCCTCTGCTCTTCCAGTACAATTGCCCAAAGGCTTTGCTTGGCAGTGTTTTAGCGCAGGGGCTGTTTCAAGAGCAGATGAATTTGTAGATTGCAGACATCAAACCACGTGGGGCGGTGGGCGGGGTTATCGGTACTTCCACCCCCAGGGTCCATGTTCCCTGACCCCAAGGTGCCAGGAACAAACTCAGGAATTTCTCACACTTCCCCCATTGCTGCAAACAGAGGCTCTTTTCCAATAAATAAAGCCCATTTGTGTCAAACACATGCCCTGGGGCCCCATGGCAAAGCCAATGGGGTGAAGGGGTGAAGGGTGTTTCTGCAGCTCAGGGTCCTGGGGAGGGGGAGGGGCACTTTAAAGAGGCGTGAATCTGAGGGTTAGTTTGTTCTTTTTCTTGAGGGCCACTCCAGGTGATGCACCAGGCTTACTCCTCCTTATTACTCCACAATTTTGGACTGGTACTTTTATTTCTTGTTTGGATTGGTTTGTGGATTATACCTGGTGTTCAGGGGCTACCACCAGCTCGATGCTCTGGGAGTCACTCCCAGGAGTTCTTGAGGGGAACGTGGGGTGCTGGGAATCGTATCCGGTCTCCCACATGCAAAATATGTGCTCCAGACCTTTGGGCTATTGTCCTGGCCCTAGACTTATTTAAAAAGATCATCCCATTGCAGGAAAAATATTTAATGCTAGAGAGCCTGTCTGTTTTTGCACTTCTGTACTAACTTTTCGTGCTAACTCATTTCGTTGTGAAGCTTCTGGAAATGATGTTGGAGACAATAGAAGTAATTGTTATTTTGATGGAAATACTTAGAAAGCTGTAATTTATTTCAATTTCTCTTTCAAAAAAAAGTATAATCCTCAGCCTTGCAAGCAACTGCAAAGAAACTACCATTTTTCTCCAAATTGCTGCCTCAGACTTTTTCCTTATCATTTTCTCTTCGTATTTTACAGCCAGGATTTTCAGTCTCACTATTCACTAAAGTGCGACCTTTATAAGCACCCCCTCCTAGTCGAACAGCATACAGCACTCCCATTTTCCACCTAAATTCCCAATGACTGTGGTTGTATAAAGAAGCTGGGCTAGATATACTCAAAGGTAAACTAATGAATTTGTGCCATTTCGGACAAAGCAGATGGAACTTAAGGTGATTATGCTAAACTAAATACATAAGAAGGTCAAAGACAATTAAGGAATAGTTTCACAAATAGGTAGAATAGAAGTAACTAAAGCCAATGAACTGGCAGAAGAATACAACAAGTTCCTGGACTTGGTGAAAATTACAGTGGGCAATAAGATGAGGTTTGATTCTAAACAGCAAAAGCAACCAGTGCTGGCATGGATGTAGGGAAAAAGGGACGCTCTTTCACTGTTGGTGGGAATGCCGACTGCTCCAGCCTTTCTGGAAAACAATACAAACATTCCTTCAAAAACTAGAAATTGAGCTTCCGTATGACTCCACAATACCACTTCTGGGACTATATCCCGAGGGTGCAAAAAAGCACAGTAGTAATGACATCTGCACCTATACATTCATTGTAGCACTGTTCACAATAGCCAAAATCTGGAAACAACCTGAATGCCCGAGAACAGACGACTGGTTAAAGAAACTTTGGTACATCTACACAATGGAATACTATGCAGCTGTTAGGAGAAGATGAAGTCATGAAATCTGCTTACAAGTGGATAGACATGGAGAGTATCATGCTAAGTGAAATGAGTCAGAAAGAATGGTATCGACATAGAAGGACTGCACTCATTTATGGAGTATAAAACAAGATAACATGAGACTGACACTCAAGGACAGTAGACACAAGGGCCAGGAAGATTGCTCCACAGTTGGAAGCCTGCCTCATGGTGGGGGAGACGGAGGGGGAAGGCAGCTGGAATAGAGAAGGAATCACTAAGAAAATGATGGTTAGAGGGATTGGTTGGGATGGGAGATGTGTGCTGAAAGTAGATAAAAGACCAAACATGATAACCTGTCAGAATTTGTATTGCAAACCATAATGCCCCAAAGTAGAGAGAGAGTATGGGGAAACGGTCTGCCATGGAGGCAGGGGGAGGGTGGGAAAGGGGGGATGTACTGGGGCGATTGGTGGTGGGGAATGTGCACTGGTGGAGGGTTGGGTGTTTGATCATTTTATGATTGTAACACAAACATGAAAGCTTGTAACTCTATCTCATGGCTATTTAATAAAATAATTGAAAAACTATGAAGTTTGGCTGGCCATTCTGGACTGGCCCTGATCCTGCGTGCTCCACCAAGTACTCCCAGGGGTGCAATGGATTAATTTTTTTCTTTTTTCTGAAAGGGGACGACAGGTCAAATTAGTATAGAAACCCTTGTTATAATATACCTTTATTAATATAGGAACCTTTGTTAAATTAGTATAGAAACCTTGTTAGTATGAAAACCTTTGTTTAACCATTCCAAAGCCTGCTGGGCAAAGAGTGGGCATAAGACCCAAGAGAGGCCAATCTTAGCTTATTGATTGAAATCTGAATCTTCAAAGGATGATGGAGGACTCCGCACAGAGAGCAGCTAAAATGCAGCCTCTCTAATATTCAGGCCTTGGAGAAGCCTTTGTTGAGTTCTTAGTTCCTCAATCCTTGGATCTGTGTTGTCCTTTCCAAAATCTGATTAAAAGCCTTCCTTTGGAAAAAAATCTTCCTTTGTTTCCATTCCATTTGCAATATTCATTTCTGCTGCAATTGGCCAAGATGAATAATTTCTGTTGTTTATGTTATAATTATGCTGAATGGACAGAACTCCTAAAATCAAATCACGCAGTAACTTTATATTTGTTTAATATCTCATTATTTCTCTCTCTCTTTAAAGTTATTTATTGACTCATCGTGAGAGCAGTTACAAAGCTTTTGGGTTTAAGTCTCGGTCATACAATGATGAAACACCCATCCCTTCACCAGTGCACATTTACCACCACCAAAACCCCCACTATACCCCCCAGCCCACATCCTCCCCCTACCTGTGTGGCAGATGGTTTCTTCATTACTCTCTCTCTCTCTATTTTGATTACATTCAATATTTCGACACCAGACCCACCATTATTATTTGGGATTGTACTCACATCTGCGGAAAAGGCAACATTAGGCAATTTGTTTTCTATTGCTGATCATGAATAACGATTTTGGATTTCTGAAATCTTAACAATTAGATCTGGAGGGATTTCTGCCAAAAGCCGCTGGGTTCCAAGATTTCTTTCTGAGTCTCTGGTATCATGGCCAAAGCAGTTTGTTGAGTAGCCAGAGGGTCCATTTGTGGGCGGTGACTGGGGTCTCTTTGGGCTGTGGGAGGGAAGAGCCAGCCTCACCCCATCCCATCTCATTATCTCTTTATAGCTACTCATGAGCCTTGCTCTTCTCTGACTCCTATAGAGCTACTCCAGAATTTGAGAGAGATGGCTCTGTAGTCAAGATTTTGGGCTCCATTTCTATCTCCTTCTCCTCTTAACTATGTGAGTTGATGCACCCCAACCTCAGTTTCCTCCCCTGCAAGATGGAGAAGAACAATACCTACATTTTTAAGTCATTATAAAACGTATATGAATTTCCAAAGGTAAACTGCCAGGGCTCTTGGCACACAGTTCAGTCCTGAGAAGAGCTTATGGAGATGATGGCAGTGGTAGTGAAGCGAAGTTGCCTGGCTTAGGAGGCCATGATTGCTCTCAAGGATCTTTTCTCTCCTTATCTAAATCCCTGGAAAGAGTTCAAGCACCACCATTTCCATAAGGTTCACACAGTTCTGCCAAGTGCACATTCAACTAACACTTGACTTGCAGAAATTATAATCTGGCGCAGACCCATAAGCCATGATTATGGGTCTTTCTTTCTTTCTTTCTTTTTTATTGTGAAAAGTGTGCAAAACATCACTACCCCAATGATAAAATCATTCCTTGAAGGTAAGAATGTTATTTTACATATTGAGAGGTTGGGGGTGGAGAAGCCTCCCAAGCAACGCTCAGGGGACACTCCTGATAATATCAATCAAGTGGGTAGTACAGTGCTGTGCTTGGACTCAGGAATACAGCTCTGTTCAAGCCTCGCAGTACTCACAGTCAGCCTTAAAAATCACCACTTTATTCTGTCTCTAACCCCTGCCCAAGAGCCAAAGTAAACCTGGGGGTAAAAGAAGATGGGAGGCATTGCACAACTTCAAAAGGCACTACAAAGCAGCAGTAATTATAACAGCATGGCACTGGAATAAAGACAGACCCATAAATCAATGAGATAGGGTTGAAAATTCAGAAACAGACCCTTGAGTATATATATGGTTAGTTAATCTTTGATAAAAAGGTGCTGAGAAAACCGGTCAATCATGTGCAAAAAAAAAAAAAAAATAAACTCAGACCTCTTTCAATTGTCATGCACAAAAATCAAATCAAAATGGATCAAAGACCCGCCCTCTCCTCTCTGGAAAGAAAGATGGCGGCCACATGGGAGCCTTGTGGACAGCAGGTATGAGCCGGGGGAGTGGGGGCGACTAAAACCTCATGGGTGGGGGGGCGTTCCGGTCCGTCCTTCATGCCCTACCGAGGTCACCAGTTGCCCCCCACGAGCGGCTCTCCAGCACGGCCATGGCCCCAGAAGCACAAGGACTTAATGCAGAACCCAGCAGCTTGGAGCAGAAAAGTGAATGGACTATGCGTTGATCCAGCCCATCAAGTCTGCCGGAGGGGAAAGGGTGTTGCCCCATTCGCCCTCTCCTCTCTGGAAAGAAAGATGGCGGCCACATGGGAGCCTTGTGGACAGCAGGTATGAGCCGGGAGTGTGGGGGCGACTAAAACCTCATGGGAAGGGGGGCGTTTCGCTCCGCCCTTCACGCCCTACCGAGGCCACCAGTTGCCCCCCACGAGCGGCTCTCCAGCACGGCCACGACTCCAGAACACAGAAACCAATTTCTTAACTATCTGACTTTCAGTAGAAATACTTCCAGGGTCAATAAGTAAAATAGCAGAAATCCAAAACCAACATTTAATTCTTGAACCCAGCTGGAGAAAGCAAATCACTTCACAATGCTTTTTCAGCATGTCTGATTTGGGGGGGGGGGGTAAACTCTAAATAATAGTGGTGAATCTTTTATTGAAACAATCTAATCAAAGCGGATAGAGTGTTAACTAGAATTCATCTGCCTCACAGGGACGGGGAGGGGTGGGGGGTGGGGTTTTATTGGGGTTCTTCATGGGAAAAAATAAGTATTGGTAAAGGGAAATGTGTTTGATATTTGCATGACTGAGACATAAACCTGAAAGCTTTGTAACCTTTCCCACAGTGATTCAATAAATAAAAAAAAAAAAAAAAAGAAAAAAAAATGGATCAAAGACCTTGATAGCAGACTTGAATCTATAAGACAAAGAAAACACAGGCAGAAACTCTCCACGACATTGAAGCTAGAGGCAACTTAAAGAAGGAAATGCCACTGACCAAGCAAGTGAAACGAAATATAAACAAATGGTAACACTGTAGCACTGTCCTCCTGTTGTTCATTGATTTGCTGGGGTGAGCACCAGTAATGTCTGCATTGTGAGACTTGTTGGTGCTGTTTGTGGAATATCGAATATGATATGCCATGGGGGTGCGATACTCTCAGTGGCATGTCGGGCTCTCCGAGAGGGATGGCCACGTGCAAGGCAAACACCCGACCCACTGTGCTTTCGCAACAAATGGGACTATATAAAATTAGTACATAAAATTAGCTCCTGCACGTCACAGGAAACAATGACCAGAACAAAGGCCCCCAGATTAAGAAATTATTTGCCCATCACTCATCTGATAAAAGATTAATATCCAGGACATATAAAGCATTAATAGAACTCTACAAGAAAAATGTGTCCGATTCTATCAAAAAATGAGAAAGAGAAATAAATAGAAGTTCCTCAAAGAAGAAATACATGTGGCCAAAATGCATGTTTTAAAAAATACACTACATCATCAATAATCAGGGAAACGTAAATCAAAACAATGAGCTATCACACCTACAGCAGCAAGACCGACACTCATCAAACAAACAAAGAAACAAACAAACACAAAAACCTAGTATTGAAGAGGATGTGGGGAAAAGCAGCCTTCATTCACTGCCGGTGGGAATGTCCATAGGACCAGACTTTTTGGAAGACAATAAAGACATTCCTCAAAATACTAGCAATTGAAGTTTTATATGACTCAGCAATTCCACTCCCTGCAATACATCCCAAGGGTCCAAAGCACAATGCAAGACAGACATCTGCACCCCTGCGTTCACTGTAGCACTATTCATAATAGCCAAAATCTGAAAACAACCCAAGTGTCCAAGAACAGATGACTGGACAGAGAAGCTGTGGCACATACACAGAACACAACGGAATACTACGCAACCATAAGAAAAAGATGGAGTCAGGCAATTTGCTAAGTGGATGGATCAGAGTGTTATCATGTTGAGTGATGTTAGTAAGAGGGAGAGGGACAACTCAGAATGGTCTCTCATACGCGGGATATAAAGAAACTTCATAGGAATAACAAATGCCCAAAGGCAAGAGAAACAAAGAGCAGGAGAAGTGGTCTTCAGCATGAAGCTTACTGTGGAGCAGGGGTGAGGGGGGTAAGTTGGGGAAGGGAACACTAGAATAATGGTGGAGGGGAAAGTGCCTGCCACAGAGGCAGACTGACAAGTGGGAAGGACACTGGGGACTCTGGAGGAGGGAAGAAGAACCTGGAGAAGGGGCTGGTGTTGGAATTGGAAAATTGTAAACCTGAAACTTTAATACTGAATAACTTTGTAACTATAATTCATAGTGATTCAATAAAGATAATAATATTTAACACTTTAAGGGATCACTAACGAGCAAAAAGTATTTCTATTCACAGCTATTTCTCGGTACACTTTCTGAGGTGTATGTTTTGGAATAAGTGCCGCCACGGTGAGCACATGGCCGGTGCTCTTTATCATGCGCACAAAGGTGCCAGGGATGTGACCCAGTGGCAGAACACTTAGCTGGTATGTGGGTGTCAAGCTCAAGTTGCAGTATGACCAAATATATATATATACACCCGTGATGTATTTGATATGCCAAACACAGTAACAACAAAATCTCCAATGGAGACGTTACTGGGCCCGCTCGAGCAAATCGAGCAAAAATATATATAGACATATATATAAATAAACATATATATGTATGTATCTATATATATTATACATAAAAACAAAAAAAGACTGGGGACAGAAGTTTGTCTTTTTCCCCACATACCTGGTATTCAATAAATATCTCTCTCCCCACAAAAAACAAACACAGAACAACAACAATCAAAAGAAAACTACCTTGTAAATTTCAAGAGTTGAAAATTCTGTTTTCCTGTGAGTTTTGGAAATAAGTTTTAAAATACGAACACAAAGTTAAGAGGAAAAATCTAATTCCAATCATCTTAGGAAATTCCCACTGCATCTGTTACTGTGAAGCACTGACATGATCATGCCAGAGGTCTTGTCTTGTTCAAAAATTAAAAAAACATGGAGATGAGAAACAGATATTCTGAGATATATTTTTCCCCTCCCAATTAATTTTTTCCCCTCCTAGGAATTGTTGAAGAACAAAGTGGAGACGATCAGTACTGTAACTTTTCATTGTCAACCTTGCCGAGAAATGTTCTTTTATGTTAGAAACTGCATGACTGAAAGCACACCATCATCTTGCTGTGATTTGTCTAACCATGAGAAGAAATACACACACAGATCGAAACTTGGCCACTGCTGCCCCAGAGCGTATCACGTGCAGATAAGAGACGGCAGCATCTCACAGCTGCGTAGGCTGTTGTTTGGCCGGGTAGGAACGCCCATTGGGGAAAGGGAAAGCCTATCTTCAGTCCCATATGAAATTGTCTATGAAATGGAGATTTATATACTAACTTGACTCACCCTGGGAACAAGCTTCTATTACATCTAAATGATACCACTGCAAAACCCCATGCTTTGTGGCTCAGTGTTGGCTAAAGGATATGGTTCTTTCAAAGTTAAGAAAATGTGACTTTTTTTTCCGACATGAAATCCATCAAATTTCTCCAGCAGGCCGATGTTTCATTTCTAGAGGAAAGCTTAGCCTTGGAGAGAAAAAGAAAAGGAACAGTGAGGAGGATGAGGGGAAGATAACTCACTGGGATTGTGCCAGACAGCCCGGTGCGACCATGTTATGATTCTTGTCTTCAGCCTGGAGGGCCGTAAGCCCAGCTATGCTGACCATCCCATCACTCGTGTGGCCGGGAAACTGCGGGAGCTCTGATAGAATCTTTTCTACCAAGTTGTCTCCATGAGGTCCCACTGCTCCTATTTAAGCAGACAAGAAGACATAAATTTACAGTGACGACCTGGGGAAGGCCCCTTGCAGTCTGGGTCAGTAACTGTGATCTGTAGAGAAACAAAACCAGGGATCAGACAATATCAAGTGATAACAAATCTTTGGCTTTCGATTTCTAAAGTAAGAACGGCAAGCAGCAGGGGGAGGGGGTTGTAAGGCAGAAACAGAGCCAAAGTAGAAGTGACAGAAGGACCCAAAGGCACACAAGGCCAGTGGTGGAGGCTTTTTGGCACTTTGGGGGTAGTCAAAGTGCAGTAACCTTGTTCAGAATTAAAAAGCGCTAACACTATGGTAACCACGTTACAAAAGTTATCTTTTTTTGTTTTTTTCTTGAAGAAAAGGAGGAAAAGAAATTTGGCTTCGTGTTTATAACGCTCCTTCAATCAAAACTAACATGCAGGTGGGGATGGAAAGAGCAGGAGTTAAGAAACTTGCCTTGCACATGGCCCAACCCGGTTCAACTCCCTCATGCCACATATGCCAGGAGGGATCTCTGAGCACAGAGCCAGGCGGAGCACTGCCAGGTGTGGCTTAACCTCTCTCTCAAATAATAGACAGGGCTGGGAAGACGGCTCATGAGGTAGAGTACGTGCCCAGCATTATTCACATCAGTGCGTTTGATTACCCAACACTATGTAGTCTTCCAGAGGGTGGTGCTCCTGGACCCTGAGTGTGGCCCTTAATTAAATAAGTAATTACTCATTTACTCATTAAATAAGTAAATGACATATGTTGTTAAGTTTCTGTTGCACAGATCAATCACATGAACTTCGTGTTTCAGGCACCCACGCACCCAGTCAACTTCTGCTCTGGACTGAATATTCCATATGCTGTGACACTGAGCCTACTCTGGTTACTACTGTATTTTCAGCACCAATCATGCTTTGCATCAACACATATTTAATGAATAAGTGAGCAGCCTAGAGACGTCAGGCCAATAGCAACCCAGGACACAATTCTAAATTTTTAGGGTAGCACTTTTTTTGTGCTAATGACAACAGAAGGTCCAGAAGAGTGTAGAAATCTGATGAGTAGGTCTTCCCTCTTCTGGAATCTTCTCTTCACGTGGTAACTATTATTGGGTTCACCCTGTACCCAAGAGATCTAGAACACTGAACTTACAGTTACAGACTCCCTGAAGTTCTTCCCCGATGAAAGAAAAAATAAATTGAGAAATGGTAACAGTTTCCAATAACAGAAGAATTTAAAGAATGTTTTCTATGTACGGTGACTATTTAGATATTTTACATGTATGTATTAACACTTTTACAACAAATGAGGGTCAGAGAGACATAGTATAGGTTTCCTCTGCTCAAGCATGAGGTAATTCTGGATTCAATCCCCAGTACTCCAACCCTCATATTATCACCAGGAGTGAAATCTAAAGTAATGGGCTGGGAGTAGGTCCTGAGTTTCGGAGACTGCCCAAAAAAGCATATTAAAAATAATAAACAAGTTCATTAAATGAACTCAACCCAAAATTCAAGACAAATAGCAATGTTCAGTGCTTTTTAAAGAATGAACCTGAGTTCTCACTCCCAAATTCATCATTGGGGTTTTTTACAATTATTTTCCCGTTATTATTATTATTTTGACTTTTGGGGTCACACCTGGTGCTGCTCAGGAGCTACTCCTGGCTCTGCACTCCAAATTATTCCTGGTGGTGCTCAGGGGACCATAGGAGATGCTGCGAATCGAACTTGGGTTGGCCATGTGCGAGGCAAACTCCCTTCCTGCTATACTATTGCTCTAGCCCTAACTTGATCATTGTTTGGAAGATTATCATTCCAACAGTGAACAGAACTACCCACAACACAACTTTCCCTTGGACAATTCAGAAAACAAAACCTGGGAGACTTAGGGGCTGGAGCGATAGTACATCAAGTAGGGCAAATGCTTGCCCGTGGCTCACCCAGGTTTGATCCCTGGCACCCTTGATGGACACCTCAGCCTGTCAGCAGTAAACCCTGAGTGCATAGCCAGTTATGGCCCCAAACAAAAAACAGACAAAAAAGATGGTGGACTTAGACGTTGATAGAAATATTGATACAATTCAGGCCCAGCTGGTCTTCTCCTCAATGCTTATGCTTTCCCCCTTTTCAGTAAGTAAAGAACAACTTCTGATCCTGCAAATCTATTTCCTTCCAATGATAAATACAATACTCAACTAATATGTTGGGATCTATAAGTTGAAATGATTTTTATTCACAAAGCAGCCCTGCAAATAGGATTAACAAATATCACTATTGCCGTGCTCGATAGCACAGCAGGTAGGGCATTTGCCTTGCACATGGCCGACACGGCCGACACGAGTTCGATTCCTCCGCCCCTCTCAGAGAGCCTGGCAAGCTACTGAGAGTACACACAAGGGCCAGGAGGATTGGTCCGTCGTTGGAAGCCTGCCTCAAGTGCTCTGGGAGAAGGCAGCTGGAATAGAGAAGGGACCACCAAGTCAGTGATGGTTGGAGGATCGCTTGGGGTAGGCGATGTGAGCCAAAAGTTGACCAAGGACCAAACATAATGGCCTCTCAGGAATTGTATTGTAAATCATCATATCCCAAAGTAGAGAGAGAAAGTAAGAAGGAAACTACCTGCCATAGAGGCAGGGGTGTGGTGGAGTGGGGGTGGCGGGAGACATATTGGCGACACTGGTGGTGGAAAAGCTACACTGGTGTAGGAATTGGTTTTCGATCATTGTGTGACTGAAGCTCTAACATTAAAGGTGTCACTATCTCGTGGCGATTTAATAAATAAATTAAAAACCTAAAAACTCTCAACAAGTCAGTCATAAAGGAACAGACCTCAGGTTCATCACCTATAGGAAACCCATGTCTAACATTATGTTCAATGACAAAATAAATTAAAAAATAATAAAAGTAATCACTTTATTCATCTGAACTCAGAGCCACTACAGAACATAAAAACAACCACCATGTCATGTCTTCTAATGTGTAGCTTATTGTCATAGAGAGCACTGTTAACTTGGTTGCATACCTACATAACAAACCGACAGGTCGAGTTTACAGTTTTTTCACTTTTGCCATCTTCCTAACCATTCAAACATTATTGATTTCAATGACATCTTCCATGTGAGAATTTTCTAACTCAGCACCGTCATTCCATTACTCTATCGTCCCGCTGATCTCCTTAACAGACAAACATCAGTTGGTACATCTGCTAATAATTGGAATATCTTTGACTAAATTTGAACATACGTTGTTTTCTTTAACATATTTGTTCTAAGGGTTTGGAGTGATAGTACAGTGTGGAGAGCATTTGGCTTTCATGCAACCGACCCAGGTTCTATCTCTGGCAGCCCGTACAGACTCCTGAGCACACCAGGAGTACTTCCTGAGCACAGAGCTACGAGTAACCCCTGAGCACTGCCAAGTATGACCCCAAACCAAAAATAATAAAATAATATATTTGTTCTAGTGTGCCAGAGAGCTGGGATCCCCAACACTAAGATGTGACAGGTGCTCAGTAACTGTGTTAAATAAATATTCAATCCATATCATTCAATCCAATATATAATAAATTATATATTCAACCAAAATTTAATCAATATATAAAACATTTCAGGTTCCATATTGGACAAAAGTACAAAGAAAAATAAAGGTACAAAGAAAAATAAGCCACAGCCTTACCTTCAAGAGAATCTAAAATAACCAGAGAAATAGTGCAGAGGTTAAGCCATTCACCTTGAACAAGGCTGATCCTTGTTCTTTTCCTATAAACTCCTTCTTGTGCCCATGAGACAAGGTTGTTGCTTTTAGGCCACAGGTACAGTATCTTCCTATCTGTAGGCCTGTTGCTAAAAGGTCCTTTTACTCGACCCACTCAAAAAGATAGGTTTCGGGGTGCATACATTTTCACTAGAACAAATGGTTGGATGGGAGTAGGAAAGGGCAGGTTTTGGAAGGAATGCACACATTTTGGCTTGAGCATAAATTTGACCTATTTCCAAGAGAGCTATCAGCGAAAGCATCCAATGAGTGGCTTGTTCTGAGTTCAAAGAATAGTCTGATAAAGAAATTGAAAGCCACTGGATCCTTTGTTATTTATTTATAATATAATTTATTTATTTATTTATTTGACATTTGGGGTCACATCTGGAAATGCTGAGGGGTACTCTTGGTGGTTCTCGGGAGACCATATAGGATGTTGGAGATCCAATTCAGGTCAGCTGCGTGCCAATGCCCTACCCGGTGTACTACCACTCCAGCCCCACAAAAATGACTTAAAAGGTTGAGGGCAGAGACACAGCTCTAAATATGAGCACATGGTTTGAAAGCAGGAGGCCTGGGTTACATCCCAATATAGCATGGTCCCCTGAGCACTGAGAGGAATGATCATTGACTGCTGACCACTGAACCATGATTACCCTTTGAACACTTGCGGTAATGAACCAGAAAAACAATAAAGTTCTGAGACTTTCAAAAATAGCTGAGTGGAAACTTTTTAAAAAATCTCACAGGATGGACAGCAAAGAGTAGAGAATCTAGAGAACAGTTATTTCAAGCTCTCAGTGGTTATTATGGCAGAGTCAGGCGAACTCCTGCTAAGATTATACACATAAGGTGAATAGATTTACCTGATAAAAATGTGATTTTAACTACTCCCTATTCATTCAAACCACATTTACTTGTATCTATCACATTTATGGATACTTTTTGTCTACTAAAGGCAAAGAATGGCTATTTCATTTAATTTTTACCATTAAAATAAGTCTAGGAAATTATTTTCTATGTATCATCTAATAAGCACTCCCTTTTAGTATTTTATAGAGTTAATTTCAACTGATGATTTGTCATTTGCTTTGTGAAGAACCAACTGAAACTTAACCTATAATAAGGGAAAAATACAGTAATACATTCAATACTCTACACACACACGTCTATGTGGGTATATGAATTTTGGTGCAAGGAACTGAACCCAGATCTTTTGCATGCAAGGTATATTAGAGTTTACCATTAAGCCACATCACCAGCTTTGAGGTTATACTTTTATATTTATGCTCGCTTATATTTATATTTGTGCTCGCTTCAGCAGCACATATACTGTATAATATCTCCCATTTATATCTTTGACATATCCCTGGGTGAATTAGGAAATAAAGGTATCTTTACTATCTAGTTATCAGCTTCACTATCTAGTCATACCTTTCCTATCCAGTCACAGCTCAGTTTGGAGACGAGGCCTTTTAAGAGTGGTTATTAGTTATTTATGGGCTTCTCTTCTCATGGATGTCTTCATTTTAAAAGCTGAGTTCAAATGTTACCTTCATGGTGGGGGCAGTTTTGTTGCACCAATTATTATTTTGGGGGGTGTCACACCTGGCAGTGTTCAGGGGTTATTCCTGGCTCTGCACTCAGGAATTAGTCCTGGCAGTGCTCAGGGGACCATATGGGATGCCAGAGATTGAACCCAGCTTGGCTACATGCAAGGCAAAGGCCCTACCCGCTGTACTATTGCTCCAGTCCTGCATCAATTATTATTCTTCAGTTCTTCATTTCATTTAAGTAATGCCTTGGAAGCAAGCTCATTTGAGGCACTGGAAAGAGAAAGACAATCCTCAGCAAATGGCAGTTGGTTCTCCCATGAAACCACCAACGTTCATCAACTCATGTAAACAAGCACCTCTTGTTTAAGGGAAGCCTGGGTCTCATAAACAGTTTTTCAGGTATGTATGCAGATAGGTCACCCAATGACTATGTGATGTGAAAAATTCATGCCAGATTAGCAGCCAGAAACTAGGAGGAAATGATTTGTACTGTACTACCTCCACCATCTCACCAGAAATTCCGACTTTATCTTTATCCTTTCCCTCCGTTCATTCCACTCTATTTATGTTTTAGATTCCTCAAGGATGCCAAGTATGCTCTGTCATAGAGTCCTGCTTTTGTTGTTTGTTTTGGGGCCACATCTTGTGATGCTCTGGGGGTACACCTGCCTCTGCACTCAGGAACCACCCCTCGCAGTGCTCAGGGGACCATATAGGATGCTGATGATAGAACCTGGGCTGGTCATGTGCAAGGCAAGTTCCTTACCCGATGTACTCTCTCTTCAGACCCAGCCCTGCATTTTCTATTCTCAATGACCTGATAGTACTTCACCCAGAAAGCCAAGGGGCGTACAGCTTTCCATTCAGATTTCTACTCAACTTCTTCATCAGTAAGTTTTTCTTGGACCAGTTGATAAAAGAGCACCCATTCCTCCTCTTCAACACTCCTCCCTTGGAGTCCTTTTTCTATTTACTCTTTGAAATTCTTTTTCTTTATTTTTTGCTTTTTTGGGTCACACCCGGTGTTGCACAGGGGTTGCTCCTGGCTCGTGCACTCAGGAACTACTCCTGACAGTGCTCAGGGAACCATATGGGATGCTGGGAATCAAACCGGAGTCAATCATATGCAAGGAAAACACCCAACCTGCTGTGCTATCACTCCAGCCTCACTCTTTGAAATTCTTATCCATATGTAATGTACTGCACACTGACAGGAGGAATTTTTTTTCTCAGTGCTGAATCTACCTAGCCCAGAAACTTCCTTACTCTTGCTAGACTTGGCAAAATTAGTTTTTTTGAATAAAGAAAAGGGAGGAGGTGAAATTTTATAAGGTTCACAAAATAGATAACACATTAGCGGACTTAAGACAGATGAAAGGTATTAAACAGATAAGGTGGACAGAATTTCCGTAAAAGGGGTGTTCAAAGGCAATGCAAACTAAAACCACATAATTTACTTAACACAATCTGTGTACTAGAGGATAGGGAAACCGTAAGGCTCAATTATAGCAGAAATCTTCCATAGTAAAGAGTTAATTAACACACTTTAAAAAACAGAGAGTTCTTTAAGGGCAGCGATCATGTTTTACTCTTTCTTTGCTTAGTTCTAAATAATCAGCAGTTATTATACATAAAATAATTGCAGATACTCGGCGATTTGTAAATGCATATTATTAGCCAGCAAGTAATCCCTTGGCTTTTTAAAACCTAAGGTGAATATTTTTTTCATTGAAAAGTTAGTACACTTTTTAAAAAAAAATTTAGATCCAAAGGGACCAAGAGATCATCAAATTCAGCTTTTCTACAACTTAACTGGGAAAACTGAACTATAGTGAGGTTGATTACCTGAGAATGGAACCAGATGGTTTGCAGTTAAGAACTAGAACAACTACTTTGACTCATTTTGTGCCATTTTCTTGAAAGAAGAGTTCTCAAAACTCATCTATTGAAATGATAACCACTCATGCATTTTGATGTATCTTCGAGAAACCCTGGTCCAAATCTTGTACAAGAAATCCTTACAGTAAGAAGTTTAAATTAGAAAATAATTTTAAGTTTAATGTGAAAGCAATCTACGTACGTATAAATAGGAATATAACCACATGCATTTTGTGATCGCCAAATCATAGAATAGTATGAAGCACTTAAAAATGAACACAATTTGATGTGTACTAACATAGAACCTTTACCACACTGTTAAAAAAGGGGGCGGGAGGGGGGGTGCAACGCGGTTAGCAGAATGACACACATAGGACGACTGTATCTTGAAACCGAGCAAGTCCGTTGCTAGGAGCGTTGCCAAGGCCGGGGGCGGGGGCAGTGAGAGCTCCCTAATGTGGGCCAGGTGTGTCCAGGTGTGTCCATGGAAACCTCGCCCAGGGAACACGTGGCCAATCAGAGTGGGACTGGGAGGGCTGTGGGGGCGGCAGCCAGAACAGAAAAAAGACAGCCTGCAGGCCCACTTCTTTTTTCCTCCTGGCTCTTGGACTTCCTCGCTCTCTCGGAATTTCCAGCACCAGGTAGGGCTCTGCGTCCCCAGGGCCTGGCATGGGCAGGTGGCTCGGGGCCAGCTCGGCCCGGTGGAGGTTCGGGTCAGGCCAGACTCCAGCGCCAGGGCAGCAATAAGGAGAGGGGTGCAGGGGGGCACTGTGGCCGCGGCTGGGGGCTCGGAGACTCTCGGTGCAGTGGGGGAGCTCCCAGCGACAGGCCCAGAGCACGGGGGTCGCGCGCAGGCGGTGGGAGACTGGGGGAAGGGCCCGGGGGACGGACAGCGAGGCGGGGGTGTGACCGGGCGTCCGGGAGCCCCCCTGCCCACCCCTTTTATTCTATTGGCAAGTTGAGGTGTAGGCCTGCTTCCACTCTGAATCTTCCCCCCCTCCCCCGGCGGTGCCTGGGGACCGAGGGGGCGTCCGGCACCCCAACTGGGTCACCCACGTGGCAGGCTCAGCCCCGCCCACGGGGTCTCCATTGCAAGGGCCTGGGGGCGTAGAGACCAGGGTGACTCCAGCGGGTGGGCCCTGTTCCCCCCCCCCCCCCCCCCCCCCCCCCCGCCCCCCGCCTGGGGGCCTGGGGGCGTGGGGGCGTGGGGGCGTGGCCGCATCGTTGAGACGCCAGTGGGCGTGGCCTCACCTGGGCGCATCGTGGGGGCGTGGCCCCCGTGAGCCTCCTGCGGGTGTGACCCCGGCAGCCTGGGGGCATGGCCGGCCTCACCTCTGAAGTGCTGGGGGCGTGGCCTCACCCGTGCTCCTCCTGGGGGCGTGGCCTCCCCATGAGCTGCCTAGGGGCGTGGTCCCCCATGAGCCTCCTCGTGGGGGCGTGGCCCCGTAAGCCTCGTGTGGGTGTGGCCTCACCCTTGAGCTGCTTGGGAGGATGGCCTCGCCCTTGAGCCGCCTGGGGGCGTGGCCTCACCCGTGCTCCTCCTGGGGGCGTGGCCTCACCTCTGAGCTGCGGGTGGGCGTGGCCTCCCCGTGAGCTGCCTAGGGGCGTGGTCCCCCATGAGCCTCCTCGTGGGGGCGTGGCCACCGTAAGCCTCGTGTGGGTGTGGCCTCACCCTTGAGCTGCTTGGGGGCATGGCCTCGCCCTTGAGCCGCCTGGGGGCGTGGCCTCACCCTGCTCCTCCTGGGGGCGTGGCCTCACCTCTGAACTGCGGGTGGGCGTGGCCTCCCCGTGAGCTGCCTAGGGGCGTGGTCCCCCATGAGCCTCCTCGTGGGGGCGTGGCCCCGTAAGCCTCGTGTGGGTGTGGCCTCACCCTTGAGCTGCTTGGGGGCATGGCCTCGCCCTTGAGCCGCCTGGGGGTGTGGCCTCACCCGTGCTCCTCCTGGGGGCATGGCCTCACCTCTGAGCTGCGGGTGGGCGTGGCCTCCCCGGGAGCTGCCTGGGGCGCTCAGGGTGGAGTCTCTGCGAAAAGAGCAAATAGAGCAAAGAGCTGCACACTGCGGGTTGCCCGAGGCTGCCCCGGGAGGCCCCGCCCCGTGGGTCTGTCCAGCGCCCCTCGGGTCAGTGTGTGTGGAGGGTGCCTGATCCTCGGGGGCGGGCAGGTCGTGGCTGGGCCTGGCCCTCGGGGACCGACGGGTCGTGGCTAGGCCAGGCGGGCGCCAGGCTCAGGGCTGGGGCAGGGTCCCCGCACACCCGCCCCCACCCGGTTCAGCGCCCAGGGAGGCCCGGTCCACCTTGCCACTGCCCGGAACTGCCCCTGCCTTTCATCGTTTTAAATCGAGCTATTTTTTTGCTTTTAATTTTTACCTTTTGCATTGGATCACAGTGAGTTGTTGTTGTTGATGGTTGGATGCCAGCCCCGAGATCCGAGCATCCCCCCCCCACCCCGGTCCCCTCTGCAGCTCACACTTCTCGCCTCCGGCGTCCCCAGCTTCCCTCCCAGGGCCAGGGATGTCCTTGCGTGCCCCAGACACGGGCCTCACCTGACTCGGTGTGTGCTTCTTCACTAGGGTCCACTGGGAGCTGTGGACGGGCTCCAGAGGATGAGGCCGGAGCGCCTGGGCTTCCAGGTAGGACTCCTGCTGGCCTCTCACTCCCCTTTGGCGTGGTGACCAGGGTGACCCTGAGACCGTCACTGCCCTGCCCTAGCCTACGGGTCTCAGGGGAGCAGCTCTGAAAGACCGTGGACTGCAGAAGGGAGCACTCCTTCCCAGACTGCGTCCATTCTCAGTTAATTCACAGTTGCAACCAATCGAAGGCATTGCAGTGAGGGTCAGTGGGAAGCAACAGGCTTAGCATGTGGCAGGCCAGGGACTGTAGCGTTGCAGGTTCGCTCCCCCCATCTGAGACAGTGGCTCGCGCTCACTGTCAGGTGCAGGGTGGCATGTCCCATGTCCTCATACATCGCTCTGCCTCTGCACAGCGATCAATTCAGTCATAGGAGCATCCAGGTCTGAGAGCACTGGGTGACCACCCCCCCCCCCAAGAGGGCTCCAGGAGAAATCCAGAGAGATGGAGTGTGCTGGGCATCATGCCAGTGACCACTTGCAGACATCACTCTAGCCCTTACACACACGTGTGTCCTGACCATATCCATCCGTGGGTTTTGAGCCACCATTGCGGGCCTGTTTCCTAGGTTTTCCTGCCAGCCTCCAGAACCCCGGCATGCATGCGTGGCTTGGTGCTCATCATGTCCCACCAGAGACCCACGTGGCTGCTCCTGCCGCAACACTGTCAGCTTCCTGTTCCAGAGTGCCTGAGTGGAGGCGCTGTGCAGGTCAGTCATCGCCGATCACACACAACGCAGGTGTGTCACATGCTCATTTTCACATCACGTGGACAAGTTTTGTCCCCTTCAACTATGGTTAATCTTTTCTAGTTTTTACACTGGCTAAGTATGATTCAGGAATGAAGTGTCTCTTTATACAGCGAAACCTGTGTTGTGTACAGAACCTTGCTGCATGTCTTCTGTGTGTGTTCATTTACATCCTACAGCTGTTTCCTGGGCTGTTCATTGACATCACTATAGACCATGATAAGAGATTAGATTTTAAGAAATCCACCATTTGCATCAATAGGGCGTAACAGTTGCCGGGCTCTAGTTTTTTTCCCCTAAAGTCCTGGTACTCTGGGACCAGACCTACACATTACGGGGTGCTGGTTGTCTCATAGGCCTCCAGATCACCCAGTTTCATCCTTTATACATGTCCTCTGAATAGCACTGGGATTCAATTCCGAGCATATGCACAGGGTCAGGCATTGACCACCTGGGGTATGGTCCAGAAATGCCTCCTAAGGCAGGAGTGTGGGACCTCTGCTTCCCTCCAGGTGCCGCAGATGGGCCCATGGTAGCCCCAGGGCACTCTTGGCCACTGGAAGCACAGAGTGGGAAGGTCAGGAACCCCCAGGCTTGCACATGACCTTGCTGTGGTTGGGACCTACGTGCCAGAGACTTTGCTCTGGATCTTGGATGTGCAAGGGCTGTGCCCCCTTGCTGAAGTGTTTTCTTCTTTGCATTTTTACCCTTGATTTTAAATGAGTGAGAGTCCAGGCAGCACATACTGCAGCTTTTGGGAGGTTGGGACTTCATCCCTGCCACTGACTTCACAATCCCAAGCCCAGATCCAGGTGTTACCCCTGAGGGCTGGTGTGCTTTGAGTACAAAACCATGCTAGAGTAAATGGATTTATTTTCCTTTTGATTTTGTTAACAGTTTTTCCTCTTGTCCTGTAGAACTTCCGTGTAATTCTCACATTGCTGAGTGAGTTGTAGTGCAGATTCTGTAGATCCCACTTTCTCTGCCTGCCCAGGGTCTTGCGTTCACTCACCTTTGATCATTGATGCTGTGAATAGCCACGTACAGCTCTTTGCCCACAGTTGAGTTCTGCCCCTTGTCGAGCTCTTGAGACTCCTAGTGAAGTGATAGGAGGTAGAGGACCTGTCTGCACTTCCTTAAGCAGCATTGCCATAATTGCTTTGCCTGTTGCGTTTGCTTTGCATATTCTATTGCTGTATGATCTTATTTCAGGTGTTTTTTGGTGGGGCACAATGAGCTTGAGAGAACCAGGCACTGTTACCAGTGTGTGTCATTCACTGACTTTGAAATTGTCATGATACTCAGGTTGCTGTTGGGAAATGATGGGTATGACCTACGGTCCTTTTGTAGTATCCATTGTCTTGCTCAACTCTTTATTCGCATATAAAGCCACCGAGTGGTCCAGTCTGCTGCTGTGACGTACTATTACTGTACACTTTTAACCGTTGCAGCGTCCTTTTATCGTGAAGTTCACCTCATGACTCGCAGTCGTTCAGATTGTATTTCCGTTTAAAGCAGTAGCCCCGCACTTTAGCTGTGTGCGTTTCTGCTGTGACAGTGGTGTTTCTGCTATGTGCAGAAACCCTATGTCACTGCAAACTTTAATTCTCTGATTTTCCTCCTGCTGGTTTCAACATTCTTAAAACCTTCTGGCAACATACCTTAGTCTTGTCAAAGGACTGGAAGGTACTCCCCGTCTTTGGAAGTACTTTGGCTGATTATTACCCTGAGTAACAAATCCCCAGAACACACTCACCCTTGGAGTTTCACTCACTCTTGCACGTGTACTTGCTTATGTGTTTTCAAAAGGCCGACAGTGCTCTCTCTCTCTTGCCACCCACATTCAGTGGTCTCTGGCCGCTTCCCCCACCCCAGGGAGGCCTACAGTGATAGGTAGGTGAAGGAAGGAACGAGGGTCAGGCTGGTCGGTAACAATTGTAGTTTATTACAATCTTCACTCCCCTTCCGCTGCTCTCCCTCTCTCTCTCTCTCAAACCCGAGCCCCTCTCATCTCTGACTCTGCCCCCCTGGAGCCCGAGCCCCCTCCGATCTTACAGTCTTAGTTTATATAGCAATCACATAGGGTGGTGACACAAATGTGGGTTGAACATTAACAAATCAACAGAGAGAGGTAAGGCCACTCCTCCAGGAGATTAACTCAAGGATAAAATCTCATCTAAAATGATGACTCCAGATGACTAGGAGATCCACTTAAGGGTGGGATCCCAACAAGGATGTGTTCTTTCCTCAGTAATCCACTTAAATAGTTGTAGTAAATCTACTTTCAATATTTCAAGCAATGTCATTCTGGAGGAGCACAGTAAGAGATATAAACTTAAGGTTTGGTTCTTCCTGAGGACATCTCATGATATATTCTGTAATATATATTCAATATATAATATTGAATTATTAATATATAATAAATTATAACAATATATAATAATAAATTATAACAATAGATAATATTGTTATATAACATATATAATAATAAATTATAACAACATTATAAATATATAATAATTATAATATATAATATATAAATGTATATAAATAAAAACTACATAATATATAATATATTATTATCATAATATATAATAAGAATAAATATATAATAATATATTCAATATATAATAATAAATTCACTATATATTCAAAATATATATATTATAGTCCTCAGGCCAGGCTAGCCTTCCTAGCCCCAGCAGGGTCCTAGTCTTGCTGTTACTTACTTTTGGATCATGACAGCATTTGTCTATGGTCATGCCCTCAACTTATAGTTGAGTATCGTAGCGCTTTGGCCTGGCCCATTTCGATGCCAGGGTAGCTCACAGCTTGCCCTGAGTTCATTCAGTCCCTCGTTGGGACCCTGCTTTTGAGGTGCCAGGAACTAAGGGCAACAAAGTCAATAAAGCAGATGCCCAGGAGTAAATATTATTTGTAGTCAATCAACTCCCAAGTTACAAAAGCATAACATTAACTGTCTTCCCGTGTCCATACAGAAAGGACATTGCTTTGAGAGCCTGCTAGATCTCCCAATTCCGAAGAGGGAGATTATTTTCACTCTCATTTTGATACTACTGTTTTTGAGTCATACCTGGCAGCATGCAAGACAAGTGCCTTACCCCTTTCTAGCTCTTGGTTTGTTTTTGTTTTTTTTTTCTTTTCGGGTCACACCCGGCGATGCTCAGGGGTTACTCCTGGCTTTGCACTCAGGAATCACTCCTGGCGGTGCTCGGGAAACCATATGGGATGCTGGGAATCGAACCAGGGTCGGCTGCGTGCAAGGCAAACGCCCTACCTGCTCTGCTATTGCTCCAGCCCCTTTCGAGCTCTTTGGACCCCACATTTTCACTTTAAATCAGAATGCATGGGCCCAAGGTAAGGAAGATAGATGACAGTGTACTCAAATGACTGAGTAGGAAAAGGAGGCCAACCACACCTCCTGCCGTGCTATTTTCCAGATGTCTCCTTTGTTTTGTTTGCTTTTGCCCCCCCACTTCCTGTGCTCAGGGATCAGTGCTGGTGGGGCTCAGGGGACCCATATGGGTGCTGGGGATCGAGCCTAGGTGGGCCACGTGCAAGGCCAACTGCCTTTTTAAAAAATTTCGACCTTGGCAAATGAGTCACTTAGAAACACTGACCTGGAGAATTTCTCTTTTGTAATAATCCAGAACCTTCTGCTTGAGCCCACTGTTGCACACCGACTGCAGGCAAATGAGCCTGAGCACCTTGATGAGCGGATGCTTCTGGGCGATGCAGTCCTCCATATAACTGTTGACCTAGAGTCGTGGCAGATTCATGCGTGAGAGCTGGGTCTGGGCCTGCAGGCCTGGGCGTTCCCGGGCCCCTGAGAGGCCCAATCAAGGAGAGGCTGGAGACTGGCTCACGCTCCTGCCCACACTCCCTGGACAACCTAAGCTCCAGGGGCTGTGCCTGTGCCCCGAGGTGCGCCTAGACACAGAGCCCCGGGGCCTGGGCCCTAGCAGCTCCCCCTTCACACTAATCAAAGCAATTTCCCAAGGGCATTTTACTTTGGCTAGTTTGGGGGCCACCCCGGTGGTGCTCAGGGATCACTCCTGGCAGGCTTCGGAGACCATATGGGACTCCGGGATCCAACCCGGGCCGGCTGTGTGCCAGGCACTGCAGTACCGCTCCAACATCCGCTCCTTGCAACATCCGACTGAAACCAACCTCAGCAATCAGTGCCAGGTCTGGCGAAGCAGTGCTGGCGCCACCCAGAACCTGGGAGAGTCCTGCTGCACCACCTGACCCCGCAGAACCCAACAGTCACACTCGGAACATTTCTGCGAGGACCCAGCGGCTGGCACAGGGAACAATGCACAAGTGAAACAGTAGCCGGGGCCCCCAGAAGTAGCAGGGAGCCAGTGACACACCCTGAGCCTGAGCCCGGGACGGGGCACTCACTCGTCACGTCCTGGATGCGCTCGGCGATGGAGGTGTGGTTGGCCAGGGAGCCCCGCGCCGCCTGCATGTGGGGTAGCTGGGAGACGAACTGCTTGATCTCGCCCACCGTCTTGGCGTTGTGCCTTTCCTGAGGGAGGGGAGAAGGTCACGACAGTACTGGGGACAGCACTCAGGGCCACACACACACACACACACACACACACACACACACACAGGGCGTGCCCCAGTCACAGCCACAGCAGTGCTGGGAAGGTCCCCAAGGCCACACACACACACACACACACACACACACACACACACTGTGCCTCAGCCCCAGCCCTGGCTGCCAAGAGTGCATTTCTAAGAGTTTAGGTCTTTGGGTTGCCCAGGGCACGTTTGAATCACGTGCAAGGCAGTGCCCCGGGCTTCCTCCTGGCCTGGAGCTCAAGGATCACGCCTGGCCTGCACCGGGACCACATGGAATGCTGGGGGGTGAACCCAGGTCAGCTGCATGCAAGGTAAGCGCCTGGCCCGTTGTGCTATCACTCCGGCTCCCCCAAATTAATTTTTAGTGTGAGAAACGGACACAAAACGAATTAGGCTATAACCAGATCCCACAGCCACACGAAAATAGAAAAGGCAGGTTGGTGGGTCCAGGGACTGCGACAGCCACTTCCTGCAGCACTGGGAGACCATGCGGACAGGGAGGGAGCCCAGGTCCCACGCAGGCCACACCTGACACTGCATGGTCCCTGCCAGGGATGTGGAGCTCAGCAAACTGCCTTGAAGCCACAAAAGCTAACGCTCGTATAGCCTGAGACCTCAACAATAGCAAATCAAGTGTAAAACGTTTCCTGGGTCCAAGCTATACAGTGGGGGAGGCGCTTGCTCAGTGCCCGGCCTCCCCACAGAACCCCGAGGCCTGCCAGGAGCCAGCCCTGAGCACTGGCAGCGGGAAGGGAGGGAACTGGACACCACGGCGAGCTCAGAGCTGGAACAGTGAATGCCCGACACTTCTTATCCATAGCTTTATAAGTCACGGTGAGGAGATAAAAAATTGAGGAACAAAACCCAAGTGAGACAAAAGCAACTTCAGAAATACAACAACCATGGGGACAGAGTGACAGAACAGTGGCGAGGTGCTCGCCTTGCATGCGGCCAGCCTGGGTTCGATCCCCAGCATCCCATGTGGTTGCCTCAGCCCACCAGAAGTGATCCCTGAGCGCAGAGCAAGGAGTTAGCCCTGAGCACCTCTGGGTGCGCCACCCCTCAAAAAAAACCCCAAAGAAATACAAATACTGATACAGTGGAGATAACTCCTAAAAAAGATGAAATCAGGAAATCCATCCTTCAAGTGAAAAAGTGATTTTTAAAAACTTCCCCAGAGTTAAAAAATTCAGCTTCTATCATTTTACTGATTCAGGTTTCAAAAGTGAGCTGAACCCAGAATAAAGAGCAGCAGGAGGGCGCGAGGTGCTAAGGAAGCTGGGGGCCGGGAATGTGCTCTCATTATCACCTGCCATCCCAGCCTGCTGGGCTGATCCTGGATTCCCTAGATGCAGGAGCTAGCAGAGATGCTGCCACTGCCAGCGGCTGGGAGGAAGGAGGGAGGGACAGGGAGAGCGGACGCTGACTGGCAAAGGACCTGACACCAGGAGAGGGCCTGGCACCACCTTTCCCCAGGCGCCCACAGCCCGCCTGCCACCTGGCCCCAGGCCCCAGTCACCTCAAAGGCGGCCGAGATGACCTTGGCCTTCTTGCTGAGCACGGCACCCACGGCGTTGAAGTTGCGGTCTCGATCTCGGCGTGGAGCTCCTCAGCTGAGTTCAGCGGCAGCTTCTTGGCCTCTGTGGGCAGGTCCTGCCCGTCACCCTGCCTCTTCGGGGCGAATTTCTCAGGCAGCAGCTTTACACGACCTGCACGGGAGGGGACACCCCAAGTGAGACTCCAGAGACTTCCTGTCAGGGGAGAGCACTGGGCTTTGAGTCACTAGCTGCGCACGAGCGCAGGACTTTTGACACACGGCTTCCCTGGCCTGGCCCGTGGGCCGCCTCCTGCCACTGCCAGCCCAAACCGAACTCAGGATGGGGCCACCCGAGGAAACATGCCCCAGGGCGGCCCACTGTCTGTCCTGCTCGCGCGTGCAAGTGCATGCAGTCTACACCGACATTTCAACAAGCCAAGAGGAGCCCAGGATGGGGCTGGAGTGATAGTACAGCAGGGAGGGTGTTTGCCTTGCACCGGGCAGACCCTGGTTCGATTCCCAGCATCCCATATGGCCCCCCTGAGTACGCCAGGAGTAACTCCTGAGTGCAGCACCAGGAGTAACCCCTGTGCATTGCCGAGTGTGACCCCTGTCACTGTCCTCCCACTGTTCATCGATTTTGCTCAAGCGGGCCCAGTAACGTCTCCATTTTGAGACTTGTTACTGTGTTTGGCATATCGAACACGTCACGGGTAGCTTGCCAGGCTTTGCCGTGCAGGCAAGATACTCTTCGAAAAAGAAAAAGAAAAACAAGATCCCAGGAATCACCTCAGCATGGAAGTGTGCATGAGGACGGGAGACAGCGCCGACGGCTTCTTTCCTTTCTTTTTCCTTTCTCTGATTTTTGGGCCAAACCTGTCAGTGCTCAAGGCTTATTCCTGGCTCTGTGCTCTGGGCTTATTCTTGGCAGTGACTGGGGGAACCATATGCGGTCCTGGGGACCAAACTCACCCTAACTGCTGCACTGCCTCTAGCTCCAAGTTGGTTCCTTTCAAAAAAACATCTCCTGCAGTTTCAACACAAATCCCGACGTGTCTACACACAATCAGCTCCACTGCTGTGGGTCCAGAGAGACGGGTCATCGGGGGCAGCGAACGCTCAAGTCCAGCTGTCTGTTCCTCTGAGCACTGCCCCGTGTGGGCCCTGAGCACTGTGGGGTGGGTGGTGAGAATCATAAAGCAACAACAAGAACTCCTGCATTGGAGAATGTGGGGAGAGAAAGGGACCGACGGAAGGAAAATACTTCTCGGATGCTTTCCAAATCCTAAGCCCCTCCAAACAGCCTGGGCACCAGTGTCTGGAGACAGCACGCCACAGTGGCCACAGGACCCGGGGCCTGACCACATGCTGAGATACACGAGGTCGGCAAGACCTCGCATTCCAGCTCAAAGCAGAGGGGCAGCCGCTGGCCCAGGCAGCCTGCACGCAGCTCCTGCACGGGCCTGCCATCGCCCTCGGTCCAGCCACGGGCACAGAGCTGGGGGGTTATGGGGAAGCCCAATTTCCCCCTTGTTTTTCAGATTTCTCTTAATTGTTTCTTTTTGGGAGGGTCACACCCAGCGATCATAGGAGTTACTCCTGGCTCTGCACTCAGGAATTACTCCTGGCGGTGCTCAGGGTACCATATGGGATGCTGGGAATCGAACCCGGGCTGAGCCGCGTGCAAGGCAAACGCCCTACCCGCTGTGCTATCACTCCAGCCCTCTCCCTTAATTAAATGTTTGATCAGCAGTAAGTGTGTGATGTGAAGAGACTGTGAGTTCCCGAAACTCCTTCCTCCCGGAGGCACCCCTCGAGCCCCATCTCTCACACCTCCGCACCCCCAACCCCAGCACCTCTGCCAGATCCCCCGAGAGACTTGCAGAAGCACCAGGAGGTGGGGACCCCTCGCACGGGGTGCTCCCGTGCCACTGACAGCTCGGAGCAGGAGTCTGGGGAGGGGCTGTGTGTGTGGCATCACCCCCCAGTTGCTGCCAGGCACAGCCCCGGTGGCCCCAGGGCCACGGACTGGCCCCACAGAGCAGAAAATCACCGAGATCAGCCCCACAGTCCCTTGGGCACTGCTTACGAGTGTCCCCACAAAAGGAAACAACTTAAGAAGTTATCCTTCGGAACAACTGGTAAAAAACAAAATGGAAACACCTCCATAATTATTAAAGAGCAGGGAAACACTTTGTTGTGTGGAAATGCCTCCACGTGTGGTCCTGCTCTGCTTCTGGGGCCACTGTCACTGAGCCACGCATTCATCACTGCAGATACACACACACACACACACACACACACACACACACACACACACACACACACGCCATCGCAATCCACTCTGCGATAACCAGCTTGGCACACTGGACAGACAGCACTGTCCGGACTCGGCCAGCACTCAGCAGCTGCAGGGCTCTGTGTCCCCAGAGAGACCCCATGCAGTTAGCTGCATCCCTGTCCTTTCAGACCGGGGCTCTATCCCCAGGGCTGTTCCCGGCCAGGGCCACTCCTGAAGGCGCCGGAATTACCCCTCTTGCGGCCTGGGGCTCCCTGTTCTGAAGAAAAGACACGAATTGGACTGAGGGAAACTTCTCAGACTGTATCCCAGCAGGAGCTACTCCCGGCTCAGTGCTCACAGGACAAGGCAGGAGCGCAGATGGAACTCAGCGCTGCCTGTGCGCCTGGCACTAGCCCCGTGAGCTTTCCTAGCCCACACTCAGATCTGAAGTGCTACAGAATCTAACATCCGGGGCCAAACCCCCCTGACCTCGGACCCAGGCACCCCTCAGAAACGCTCTATTCCTCACGCCTCCCTGGGCGGCCCGAGCAGCGGGGCTGCACACCGCATGGCCCTCTGCACAAGGCCTTCGCCTCGGTTTCCCCGATGGTGTCCTGGCTTGAGCTCGCTTTAACCTTGGGCTGAAAGTCAGTGCCTGACATTTTCAAGTATTCTGACTTACACACAAAGGCCGCACCTTCGAAAACAGACACTTTTGAGATTGATTTTACTCAGCTAACATATTAGTAACTGATGTCACTTCACTTACTGTTCTGGATGCCATAAATTTCATCGATGAGTCCTTTGTATGTCAGCTGAGTTCCAAGGGGCGTTAATAAATCCACATTTCAATCAAGCAACAAGAGGTTATCAAAAACAGGAAATACTGAATTCTGGTTTCCTGCAAACTCTCTCTTCATCCTGATCATCATATTGGCCACTTGCTGGAAACAAAGTACAGAACCAGGCAGAGCCTTTTTAGCAATGGGTGGATTTTAAAATGAAGCTAAAAAGAGCCTGGCAATCCAAAATCTAAAAATAAGACAGGAAAAATGGAACAATAAAATAAAACAAAACGGGTCTGAGACAGCATGGTGGGCAGGATGCTTGCCTTGCAGGTGACTGACCCAGGTTCAATTCCTGGCACTGCATATGATCCCTCAAACCCTGCCAGGAGTGAGCCCCGAGCACTGCTGGGTATGGAGAGGGTGGGAGGAGGGAGAGGGCGAGAGAGGGAGGGAGAGTAGGGATGGAAAAGAAAAGAGAAAGAACAGAAAAGAGTAAAGGAAAGAGGGCTGGGAGACAGCAGAGGGGCCAGGGGTCACGCTTTGCACGCAGACAGCCTCAGTTTGGTGGCCCTAGGACAGAGCCAAGAGCACTGTGAGGTGGAGCCACAATCCCCACCCGCAGGAGAGAGGCCCCCCTCCCCGCCCCGGCTCACCCTGGTGCACTCGCCCTTGCCGAAGATCTGGGGGATGGTTCCATACAGGGCCTGCAGCGTCATCAGGCCCTTGGCCGCGTGGTACAGGCTCGTCTGGTCCCTGTCCAGGTAGCACTCCTGTGGGAGAGGGCCAGGCAGGTGGGCACAGGCTCTGCGAGTCAGCACCGAGGCCCCAAGGCAGCGCCTCTACTGGGGGCGAGAATCGCTGGGTGGGCAAGGAAAGGCTGGCCTCTGCGTGCCCGCGTGACCACACAGCACAACACGCTGGGCTTGCAGAAGGGCAGGCAGCCTCTCCCACAAACAGCAGTGAGTGTCACAGGGGACAGGAGGAGGGCAGCCACGGTCTCGGAGAAGGGCCACAAGGTCCATTTAACACACAGACAAAAAGAAACATCTTTGGCCCAGAAAGAGGGAAGAGCAGCACGCGCCCCCAGCCGGGCGGTTCAGCAGGGCTGACAGAGCACACACGGTCCCCAGCGGGGCCTCAAGATCACTCCTGCGCCTCAATCCCTTCATCCAGCAAGTGCAGAGAGCAGAGGAGGGAAACCAAGCAACGCGCTTCACCTGCACTCCACCTGATGCGGCGGCACTGCTGGTGCCCATCGCGGGACTCTCTTTTTATTTTTTTTCTTTTTGGATCACACCCGGCAATGCACAGGGGTTACTCCTGGCTCATGCAAACAGGAACTACTCCTAGTGGTGCTCGGGGGACCAAATGGGATGCTGGGAATCGAACCCGGGTCGGACGCATGCAAGGCAAATGCCCTACCCGCTGTGCTACTGCGCCAGCCCCTCATCATGGAATCTTTGACCCTGACTAAGGCAGCGGCCAACAGGCGTGCACACCAAAGGCGTGAGGACGAGGGGTGCAGACTGGGGGCGGAGTGCAGAGGGAGACCTCCCAGTGAGCCTGGCCCAGAGTGAGCACAGTATTCCCAAAGGTCCCATAGGATGTCTCTGCCAAGTCTGGGGTGCAGCCTCACACTTCAGTCCAAAACACCCTGCTTGGGATGTCCAAAGAGTCCTCAGAAAAGGACCAGAAACTCCACATTGGAGCAGAGCAGAGAGGAAGATTCAGGGGAAGGAAAGCATTAGGGGGCATCTTTCGAACTGCTCAGAGGCCCAGGAGACTGTTCAGAGCGGGAACTGTGTCTGCCTGCGGACAGCAAAGCCGGTTCCTGCCCGGCCCTGCCTAGCCCCGAGCACCCAAACAAAACATTCAGTTTAAAAAATGGTTTATTACTTCAGAGACACCTCAAACAACTCCCACCCGGCGAGGCTCAGGGGATACCCCTGGCTCTGCACTCAGGAATTATTCTGGTGGTGCTTCGGGAACCATATGGGTTGCCGGGGATTGAACCTGGGTCAGCTGCATGCAAGGCAAATGCCCTCCCAATGCATATTGCTCCAGCCCTTGTAATTCCTCTTTAAAAGCCCCGAGGGCCATATCTGGTGGTGTGTGGGTCCCTCCTGTCCTGAACCCGGGGCTCCCCAGGTGATGCTGGGGCTCTAGCCCTCTCACCTATCTCCCCACCACCCATAATTCCGTATTAAAAAAATATTTTTAAAAGTTAACCACAGGGGCCGATAGCACAGCAGGTAGGGCGTTTGCCTTGCACATGGCCTACCCGGGTTAGAGTCCTCCATCCTTCTCGGAGAGTTCGGCAAGCTACCGAGAGTATCCTGCCCGCACAGCAGAGCCTGGCAAGCTCCCTGTGGCATATTCGATGTGCCAAAAACAGTAACAACAAGTCTCAGAATAGAGACGTTACTGGTGCCCGTTCCAGCAAATCGATGAACAATGTGAGGACAGTGCTACAGTGCTAACAACAGAGCCCAGAGCGATAGTGACCAATGCCAGGCTACTAGAGTGCCAGCAGTAACCTCTGAGCATCGCCACATGTGTCACTCACACACACACACACACACACACACACACACACACGTTAACAACACATGTCTACCCTGCATGTTTTGCTCGGTTGTAACTGGCAGTGGGGTGAACCTTTGCATTATCAGCCCAGTTCTACTCTTCGCAGTGGATTTCACAGGGCCGTTCAGCCCCCAGGGCCATCTGCGAGGGCCCAGCGCTAAACCCACTGATACTACATACACACATTTTTACTCAGTCCCGCCTCTATAAGCGGCGCCGGGAGCACTGGGGCCGTGCACGGGTTCAGGCTGACTCCCTGGCTTAGCACTGGGGGTCACACCAGGCGGGGCTTGGAGGACCATATGGGGCGCTAGGGAATGAACCCGGGTCTGCCAGGGGCAAGGCAAGTGCCCTACCCACCTTACTATCTCTCTGGCCCTGGTACGCCGTTTTTAGAGGACATTATCAAGCTGATGTGTTTCCCCCTTGCATCTTCCCCTTCATTCCGGTATTTATTTTCCCTTTCCCTCCCTTTCTCGCTGAGGCTGAGGGTCGCACACTCTAGATGGTGGTTACCCACTTGGGGGGGTCTCACTCGGCCTGCCAGAACTCCACCCATGCCCAATTTTCCCTATTTACAGTGAATAATATGTCATAGGAAAAACATCTGGTTGAATGTGTAAACACACAAAAAATAAAAGGGCCGGCGGTCTATCTCTCCCGCCGCCCGCGTTCGGTGGTCTCAGGCCATTTCCCTGGGAGGTGGATGGCGATGGTCAGGTGAAGGAAGAAAACGGAGACCAGGCTGGTTGGTCTTACCAGCATTTTATTACAGGGAAGAGATGTATGTCATGGAGGCCCCAGGATCTCTCAAGCACGTGCTCCTTTGTTCTCTCAGCTTCTGTCCTCAGCCCCATCTTCCCAGGTTCTCTGATGCACATGTCCCCCAGAGAGCCCTGAAATCTCCCTTGTATAGATCATAGTACCTCTAAAGGGCACAATATAATGATGTCATCAAAAGGAGTTACAGAAAGAACATTGAGGCAGCAAACCATACATTGTTTCTTTACATCCACATTGTTTCTTTACAAGTGCAGGCCAGGAATCCTGGCCTCACCTTTTACAAGCTACAAGCACTTGGATTAGCACAACAAAGACCAGTCCCTAGAGCTTGGAATCTACATCAGCCTGCCTGGAGCCAGGCATCTACATCCCAAAGATCAGGCCTGGCTTAGCACCTGAGATCTGCATACCTAAGGCCAGCTAGATTCCTGTGAGCTAAGGGAAACTGCCTCAATATACTGAAATCATTTACTGAAGGCAGTCTGAAGGGGAGAAAGTTCAGTCTCATCCAGGCTAGTCAGGACACACAGGAAAACTGCTTCTAGGACGTGTTTCTCCTCTCCTTGTCCAACCAACATATAAGCATACATAATATTAATCATTTTGTATGGACACAGTAAGAAATACTTTGAGCTTATAGAATTGCTCTCCTAGGGCCATCTCGATCTCAGACTGCAGTGCTCAGGCCAGATATCTTTCCTATTCCTAGCAGCAGGGTCCTAGTCTCGTCGTTACTTTTGGATCATGACAGCATTTGCCTATGATCAAACTCTTAACTTACAGTTAAGAATCGTGGCACCGTGGCCTGGCCCATCGCGATGCCAGGGTAGCACATAACTTACCGGCTTGCCCTGGTTCCATCCAGTCCCTCATCGGGACCCTGCCCTTGGGGTACTAGGAAGTGAGGGCAACTGAGGCTTAAGTTGAGAAAGCAGATGCCCGGGAGTGAATAATATCCAAAGCCAATTACATTCTAAGTTATAAAGCATAATATGAATTAATTGTCTTCCTGTATCTATACAGAAGGACACTGCATTAAAGTAAACTGCTCAAAAGACATAAGGGAGGAGAAAGGCAATATTAACTTACAGTACAGCTTCAGTGTCTAAGAAGGATGAGGCCTTACAAATTGGTTGGGGAAGAGAGCATAGAAGTGGTTACAGACTGACAAAGTCATGGGAGTGACTCGGGAGCACTGTGATGGGTGCAACCTGATAAACCTAAGCTCCGTGTACTCCAACAGTTGAAAACTCACATAAATCAATGCTTTTGGGTCTACAGATTCTCTTAAGGGACTAAGCATGGAGAAATCTCACCCCACAGAAGAAAGAGCCAGAGTTCTGGCCCAGGCGCACCTAAGAGCCAAGCTGACACTTTTAAAGAGAATTTTTTCAGAAGTGCTCCCTGTCATAAAGATAGTACACAAAACATATAAAATCATATTTGCAAACAAAAATCCACCTTTCAGAAAAAGACAACATTTGAAAAAGAAAAACTCCGGGGGGCCAGATAGGTAGTTCAGTGCGAAGGTGCTTCGCTGGCATCAAAGAGTCAAATATGGACCCCTGAGGACCTCCAAGAGTAATCCCTGAGCATCACCAGGTGAGGCCCCAAGCAAAAACCAAAACAAAGCAAACAAATAAATATGTGCTGAAAATAACCAATAGGAAACAGGCTGGTTCAGGCATGTGAGAGAAACAGAATTTCCGCACACCCTGCACCCAGCCCTGAGGTCACACTGCAGAACCTTGTGAGGGACAGGCCCAAAATGGACTACCACCAGAACTAATTTAGCTTAGCTTAATAGGAACCTGCATTGCAAAATAACTTGTTTTTCAAGTAACAGGTCTAGATAGCTTTTTCAGATCGCTTTATAGGAGCCTGCACTGCAAAATAACTGGTTTTTCTGCCCCTGAGCAAGGAATTCAGATACAGGTACAGGTAAAGGGTGGGAGTCAGACCAGATAACCGGATGTCTCTCACAAGACCCATGTTGCAAGACCCAGGACTGCCTTAAAAACCTGTCAGTTCTTAAGCACTGACGCAAAATGCTGATCTTTAAACTACAGGCTAAGAAGTGATGTACCCTTAGTTGTGAAAGAATCCATATTAGGGCATCAAATTTTTGTGTACTTTAGCTAACTTGCAACATTGCTTTCTGTAAAACTGCTTGGCTGCTTTGCACCTGGGGGAGAGGGGACTTGCAAAGTGAACAGGGCATAACTTCTTTCTACAAGATTCAGGTGTATTTACTGTCCCTGAAATGTATTGTCTCAGTAAAGCACCCTGCAGATTTGGGTAAAGGCTAACTCAGGATGCTGGTGGTTGGGGGAAATTGCCCTTTCCTGGAATGTATTGTCTCACTAAAGCACCCTGCAGACTTGGGTAACACAAAACGAGGATGGTCAAGGGAGATTACCTAAGGCTTAATGATTCCAGCTATAACCTTGCTTGTGCTGACAATCGATGTACGTAAATGCTGATCTTTGAATCTATAGGCTAAGGAGTGAGGTACTTTTAAATGGATTGGTTAAGAAAGTATATGTTGTTACAAATCTATTGGCTATGAAATGCGCGGGCTTTGCTGTAACGGCCAGTGAAGGCCTATATAAGATCCCCTTTGAAGAAGTTCGGGGCTCTCAGCCACTGCCCATTTTTGGGGTATGCTGCGGAGCCCCAGCATGCTGGTCTAAATAAACCCCGTTTTTACTCCTGCAGGAATTGTGTCTATCTGGTCTCTCCGCGCCTCCCAGGGCCAGGGAACTCCCGATCCCAACATTTGGAGGTCCCACCGAGATCACCGAGGACCCTGCCCCAGGGACGCAGGATTGAGCCGCGGGGTAAGTTAAGGCGCCTCTTTCTCTCTCTTTGTTTCTCCGGTACCGTTTTACTCTAGTTACCGATCGGTGACACAAGCACAGTGGTGTGCAAGCACAGTGACAGTGGTGTGCAGCACACTGTTGTGTGTGCGAGCCTTGTGTCTGACAGACGTGTCGGGAATAGACACGGGCCGCAGCCCTGGGGGACGCCCCGGAGGTGGATGAGGGCCAGGGACGCCTGGAGGCCTCTTTTGTGGTAGCCTCGGAGAGGCTACATCTGGTGTGTCAATCGGCCGCTCTATTACTTCTCTATTCTTCTTTCCTCTCCAAAAGGCCTTGCGCTTGCGTCATTCTTTTTTTGTAGGTTGGATCACGCTCGTCCTTTTTCTCTACCGAGACACCGTCTTTGGAACCATGGGACAATCTCCGTCCACTCCTCTCACTCACTCTCTCCCACTGGTCAGAGGTCTGCTCTCGTGCTCAGAATCCTTTTCTGATTGTTAAAAAGCCTAAATGGCAGACCTTTTGCTCTGCAGGATGGCCGACGTTCCAGATTGGTTGGCCCCCCGAGGGATCGTTCCACTCGCCGCTTTTCTTCCAGGTCAAGGGAGTCATCTACCAGCCTGCTCCCCGGGGGTACCCGGACCAGGAGCCTTAGGCAGGAGTGCCAGGCCGGGGGGAGAAGGGGCCCCCACTTACTCTGCTCCTCCTCTGCCCCTGAACCCCGAACTCTCTATTGCCACTCCCGGGCCAGCACTGGCCTTTCCCTACTTCTGATCTCTTCACTTGGAAGAACTAAACCCTCTGGAGGTGAAAAATCATGTGCATGCCCTTTGGGCATATTTGGGAGTCCCAGGGTGACTGGTGAGTGTGGTGCACACCCGTGTGAAAGAGTGGACCGGTCCGAGCGAGTGCCTAAGTGTGATCTGTGCGTGTATCCATAGTGTGTGTATTTATTATCTTTCTCCTAATTCTGTTTATTAAGATTGTTTAATACGGGTCAGAATTGATCACTTCTCTGAGATCCACAGGAAAGCTCAGGATCTGGGCTTGATGATCAAGAAAGGTAAATTTGACACTTATTGTTCATCAGAATGACCTTCCTTCGGTGTGGATTGGCCCCCATGAGGTTCCTTCTCTCCAAACCTTGTGGCTCAGATAAAGGAGGTAATCTGTGGAAGATCTGCTGTGAAGTTCTCCTCCAGGCAAGCATCTGAATAGTCTCTGCAAAGAGGCACCCCTCCTTTGTCTGTCTTGCGTCACCATCCACTATTGGGGGGATGGGAGGAAAGCCCACTAGTGAGAAGATTCTGGGAAACTAAGGCAGATCAATTTACAGGCAGAAAATCCTTTTCCCCACCCAGTCTCAGCTAGAGGTCAATTCAAATGCTAATGAAGGCAGTCCAGATGTAAGGCAGAAAGAAAAAAAAAGGGGTAAAAGGCAGGTAAGAAGCCTAAGAAAAGCAGCAAGCCAGCAAAAGCAGGGAAGATGTAGCAAGCTGAGAGAAGGCAGAACTGTTTTTTTTTTTTTTTTTTAAGGAGCAGAGTTTTTAAGACCACAGCACTAAGTTTGGCTCAGGCACACAGCTGTGGGTCTGCCCAAAGCCAGGCCCACCCAGGTGGAGATGAGCCTCTGAATAAAGGCCAATTTAAGGGAGGTTAGAGTCCCCTTAGGAGAGGCAAAAGTGATAGACCTGGAGAAAAGTTTTGCCAAGGAACCATCCCTTTTCATAGATTCTTGCTTGCAATTAGGAAATCATCTGAGGAGCTTCTAACTAGGTAGTTTTAGATAAGGAGATCTTATTGACCTCTGTAACACCATGTGGCCTGAGTATATTGGGGAAAGATAGCCAGTGAATGGCAGTTTGCATTACCAGATCATTTTGCAGTCAGATCTTTGCAGGTAACAAAAGAAATAGGAGAGTATCAAAGCAGAGGAGGCAGGAAAATGCGAGATCTTATGATTAACTGTTTGACATCAGAAACAAAGAAGCCTATCCCCATGTCTGATAGGAAGGTACTAGTTCCCGGCCTCAGAATTAGCCTTGGCGAAAATATGGTAACATCTTTGTCATAGTTTATTTTGCCGGCTTATATCAACAAAAGCGCTTTCTTGACCCATTTTTAAGAAGTGGGAGACTGACTAGTTAGGCTGGGAAATGAGGAGCAGAGTTCCCAATCAGCCGCCCTGGGAGCTGTCCCTTCCTTTCTCAGTCCATCAGTTTCTCCCTGCCATTTTTTTGAAGGGTCAGATTGATCGATCAACTACAGATATGTGCACATGTACGTGTGGTGTTTTCGTCAGTTCACTGTCTGTCTGTCTGTGTCCGTCTGTCTGTGTCTGACTGTCTGTCTGTCTGTGTGTCTGTGTGGAACACTTGAGTGTTGGAACCAGGCTGAAATCAGAACTAGAAATTTTAGAGAAGTTAGTGACATGCAACCCAGTGATTTAAGAAATGCAGTTGTTTTAGGAACCTGTTAGACAAGGGTTAATCCTTATCAGAAGGTTGAGCCTACAGAGAAAGCAGAATTCTCAATCTAAATTTCTTGTTAGAAGAACATTGATTATATTATTAACAGTTGAAATCCTTTTTGAACTTAAGAATCTTGTACTGTCTAGAAGAGCTATGGAACTAGAGCCTGAAACTAAAGTGAAATAAGAGTTCAGAGAAAGCAAGAACTTGTCTTACAAGCCTCAGCTAACTTTTATGAAAAATCTGTAAGAGGCAGTTTCCCTTTTTCTCACAGAACCTAGCAGGTCTTAGATACGGAGATCTCAGGTGCTAGCCAGGCCTGATCTTTGGGTTGCAGATTCCCAGCTCTAGGCAGGCTAGTCTTTGGCACAAGAGTGGAGAGAGGATTGGAATAAACTGCAACTAAGATCAAGCAGCCTGGCCATAAGGTTTCCTTCCTTTTCCTGCCCATCTCCATCTACCTCCATGGAGTGGGGGAAACTACAGAACGCTGGCGGTGGGAAAGATAGATTGTTGCCATCCTTTTTGTGCTCACACAACAATTCAAATGTTTTCTTATGCTGATATCAAAGTTTGGTTAAAAAAAAATCCAAAGGGCTTTTTCTGTGTCTGAAAGCATGTTTGTATTTCTGTGGAATTGTTAAAAAGTATCTGGTGTAGAAAGCTCATGATTTTAAATAATTAAGGTACAAGAACTATTGAAATTAAGCCAAAGAAGGTTTTATCATGTTTTATAAAAATTGATTGTTTATAGGTCTTATGCTGTTATGTTAATGTACATATTTGTATCTGCATTGGATTAGAATATTTGACCTAGAAAGAGTTAAAATAACTATGACACATTAAAACTGGTTTAAAAGTAATGGTTTAGTTTAATCATGAGTTTCTAGAGTTATAAAATTGGTTACAAAGTTTGTCCTACCAGTGCTCTATCTGATCTCTGAGACTCTTGGTAACTAAAATTTCTAGGGCTACTTAGTAATAAGTTGTATTGAATTAGTCTCAGATGTCAGCCTGACAATTTGAAGCCATAGCATTGCTTGTCTAGTGCTTGAAAGTGCATGCTATTATTTTGATAATTTTATTTTATGCCAAGGTTTGTCTCCAGGTATCAACCTAGCCCTGACCTGAGATGCTTTCTGTTTCATGGTAATATATGAGTGTTTTAATCTTTTTGTATTTGTGTTTTCCTCTAAATCAGAATTTTAAGATGTCTCCTGGTTAGTTTCTAATGTAAAGTGATCTTTTGCCCAGTGGATATACCTTGTAAAAGCTTTAATTGTGAGCATTTTTAAGCATTTTGAATATCTATGGAACTGATCTAATGCTTTTGAAATAGTACTGCAGAGTACAGTTTTGTCATGTTAAGTGAGATGGTTGGTAACTTGTGTCTAAATTTGGGAGATCACATTGTACTACTATAGATGTATGCCATAAGTCAGAAAGATAATGGATGGAGATATCGTCAGTGGGAAGAAAGGAAAGGAATTCTGTTAAAGTGAAATTGATTTTTAAATGAATGAAAGTTACAGAATGTGTGTAAAGGAATGTGTAGAAGGTTTGAGGTTGTTCTAAAGAAAAGGAACTGGTCAAACTGTTATAAGAAACGCTTTAAATCACATGCAGAATTCTTCTAGCACCTTTGTGGTAAGATCTATGGTAAAGATGATTGATGGATTATCTGGACTCCTGTTACAGTGCTCTTAAGATCATTGAATTTTTCAAAAGTTGCAGAAATCAAGGGTTTTGACATGGGATTAAAAACACGTTAAACGGTATGCTTTATCTCTACAGATTTTAGCTTCTCTGACTAGGACCCACAGCAAACAGGTGTATTACATCTCTGTGAGTAAAGTGAAATACTTGCTTTTCTCTTCTTTTGTACCTTCAGTATGTTTTTTGATGTTTCATGGCACTATGTTGGTTTGCATAAATCCAGATAAGTCTTTCCTCTCTGTAATAGGGTCTACCCCTCATGCAGACAGGAAAAACCAGCCATGGGACCCCAAAGCCCTCTTCCAGGGAAACAGTCAGGGGATCTGTCTAAATGACAGGAGCAGGGATTTAACAGGTACTGTTTCAAGAACCCTACAAACCTCAGAGCGACCCTAGAGGCAGGCTGGCTCGAGAAAAGACTGGAAACCGTCACTGCTATGGAGAATGAGGAATCTAGGACTCTGCAATGACTAACTCAGTCTGGGCCTACTCTCAGCGTCAAGGAAAAACCTGGAAACCAGGATTTCTCCCAGCCCTGAAGAAGGGATGGGATGGATTCCTTTCTGCCAGGACATCTCTGTGGAAAACGAGGACCAAAGCCACAACCCAAGGGCTCGAGACATCGCGGGACATCTTCTGGCCAGGCCTGGGTAGCTCTGACGTGCCAGATAAGATTAATGAAGATTAATGCCACTATTGTTGTGTCTCCTGTCTTTAGCTGATCCCCAGGACTTCTCAGTAAATAATTGGGTATCCCAAATGGAGAGTTCTCTAATCTTACTGTGTTTATGCAAAAGAACAAGCCAGGTTTGTTAAACTATCTTGCAACGTTTTAAAATGAAGGTGGAGAGAAAACCATGTTTCTGTAACTTGCTTTTTGTAAGAATCAGATTCTAATTCTACAGAGGTGATTGAATAAATGTATTCTAATCTTGATCTAAAAGGTACCCCCTTTGGGGAAATTTAGATAAAACTTAGTTTACTGTCTGTAGGTAAAACAGCCTAATCTGTAAAGGGAACTCAATATTATACATGCTGTCACTAGTCTGATACGAGCATTGAAAGCCAGAGCTTTACTAGGGTGAAGCTCATCTCAAAGTGCAGAATTGCTTTCCCCCGGTCTGAATTGGCCAAAGTGTCGAGAAAGGCATCTAAACTGGTCAAATTAGAGTAGATTAATATCTAGTTCTAAAATACTGTGAATTTTCTTTCTATACTTTATTGCATCTCATTTTCTGTGAACAGTCATTTGGAGAGAACAAGAATATTATCAGCTCTTAATTTCTGTTGCATCATGGGATTAACAACTCCTGAACCAATGCAATGGAATATTATTAAAGGGTTATGTTTTAACACTAGTGAGAACCATCTTCCATGGGGAGGAACTGAACAGCAAGTAAGATAGAAGTAATTCAGAACTGTGCTTTCTGTGCCATTAATGAACCTAGTGGAAATCCTGAGCCTCCTCTCCTAACACCTGTTCAGCATCAAGGAACTTAGAGGTGAATCGGCAGCTTGACCTTATACAAATGATCAAATGTTCATATGTTCAAGGTATAAATATATGTTGGTTCTCATTGATAGCTTCAGTATATGGGCAGAAGCTTTTCCAGTCTGTACTGAGAAAGCCAGAGAATGGCTTGGTGTTTCTGTGACCATTAGAAAAATCTGAACACAGGAAGTTATATTATCAACCAAACCTGTTTGTAGAGTTAATCCTTTTCATTGTTTTAATGATAGAGATGGGTATGGCATTATGTTGCTTTGGTTTCTGTTGCTTTAACTCTTTTTAAGACCTCATCGAGAAATCTCTCACATCCCTGTTCGAGATAGTCTCCCAAAACCTGAGAGGACTCGACCTTCGACCTGTTGTTCCTCAAGAACAGAGGGCTTTGCTCTGATCTGGTGGAGGGATGCTGTTTCTACGCAGACCACACTGAGGTTGTCAGAGACTCTATAGCCAAGCTACGGGAAGGCCTTGAACGACGTCGGAGAAGCCTGGGAGAATTGGTTTGAGTCTTGAAGATCCTCCTAATTCGGGGCAACAATACCGGACTCTACCCACTGAGGGAAGCTACTCTTAACCACGGGTCCTTGAATTAGGCCCCGACCCCCCCACGATCTCTAGGATTAGAGATGCTCATGAAAAGAAGTGGGGAATGAAAGAATCCATATTAGGGCATCAAATTTTTGTGTACTTTAGCTAACTTGCAACATTGCTTTCTGTAAAACTGCTTGGCTGCTTTGCACCTGGGGGAGAGGGGACTTGCAAAGTGAACAGGGCATAACTTCTTTCTACAAGATTCAGGTGTATTTACTGTCCCTGAAATGTATTGTCTCAGTAAAGCACCCTGCAGATTTGGGTAAAGGCTAACTCAGGATGCTGGTGGTTGGGGGAAATTGCCCTTTCCTGGAATGTATTGTCTCACTAAAGCACCCTGCAGACTTGGGTAACACAAAACGAGGATGGTCAAGGGAGATTACCTAAGGCTTAATGATTCCAGCTATAACCTTGCTTGTGCTGACAATCGATGTACGTAAATGCTGATCTTTGAATCTATAGGCTAAGGAGTGAGGTACTTTTAAATGGATTGGTTAAGAAAGTATATGTTGTTACAAATCTATTGGCTATGAAATGCGCGGGCTTTGCTGTAACGGCCAGTGAAGGCCTATATAAGATCCCCTTTGAAGAAGTTCGGGGCTCTCAGCCACTGCCCATTTTTGGGGTATGCTGCGGAGCCCCAGCATGCTGGTCTAAATAAACCCCGTTTTTACTCCTGCAGGAATTGTGTCTATCTGGTCTCTCCGCGCCTCCCAGGGCCAGGGAACTCCCGATCCCAACAGTTGGATTGGTTAAGAAAGCATATGTTGTTAAAAATCTATTGGCTATGAAATGCGCGGGCTTTGCTGTAACGGCCAGTGAAGGCCTATATAAGATTCCCTTTGAAGAAGTTCGGGGTCTTGCCTCACCTAACTGACCTGCGTGTCTGTGTAGGAGGCTTGACCCTGGCTAGCCAGTCTTACAATAAACCTTGCTTGCTGTTTGCAGTCTCTGGAGTCTCTTTGTCGTTAAAGGGAGATCATGATCCGCGCCCTAACAACCTCAAGAGTTTGAATGAAAAATGTAAGCAATTTCACCTCTAGAAAATGAAAATGTAAGATAAGAGACTTCAGGTCCTGCCAAGACTCAATCAAGGAGAAAGGCGGGTCATGGAAACAAAATCACTCACAAATGGCTAACTGGAAAAACGCAGTGACAGACTTGACTATTTCTGGCTAGAGCGGCCCTGCCTTCCACTCTCGAAGCTGCCTCCACAGCCACAGTCAAGTCAGGGTGGGACGGGCACAAGGACAAACATCGACCAGCAGCAGAGAAACACCAGAGATAAACACATTTAAAAGGACAATTGATTTTTGATAATTCAGTAAGGGCAATCACAATTTTAAGCCAATTTGTTGAAACAGGAGGGTCTCCATAAGCAAGAGGAGCAGCGGCCCGAGAGACAGCACAGGGGAAGGCGCTGGTCTTGCACGCAGCCAACCTGGGTTCTATCCCTGGCAGCACATATGGTCCCCGAGCATGGGCAGGAGTGATCCTTGAGCACAGAACCAGGAGTAAACCTTGAGCACTGCTGGGTGTGGCCCAACTCCCGTCTCTCCCCAAAAGGAAGAAACTGGAGGCTTCCAGGAATCACTGAAATGCCAGTGTCAGTGTCACCATCACAAACGAGGCAGAAACGAGCGTCAAGTTCAAAGGGCAAACACTGAACTTACTCTGAAGGCGCCCTCCGACTCCATGGAGAGAAGGTCCCCGTTGAAGGGAATGAGGTCCAGGCTGTACTCCTCCCTGTGGATGAAGGAGCCCAGGACGCCCAGGTGCTTCAGCCGCTGCTCACACAGCAGGCTACGCCGGGGCACAAACAAAATGTGGAAATCTCTTGTGGGGCCATGTCTGTCTTCACTGCAAGAGAAGGACCGTGCTTTGGCCGAGGCCCCGAGGCGAGGACTGCTGCCCAGGGCCCCACCTGTGCCTGACACACAGTGGGCTCTAAAGAGACGCTTATGAGCCAACCCCCCACCACTGAATTGGCCCAAGTTTCTAGTTTTCTTGCTCTCTTGATTTTGATGCTTTTTCTGGAAACCGCCGACCTGTGCTCTGCCAAGGGGCAGTGTTGCTTTCTCTCGGGTCATTGATGGGACACGAAAACTCTCAGGGTTTGGGCTGGAGCAACAGCACAGCAGGTAGGGCGTTTGCCTTGTACACGGCCGACCCGGGCTTGATTCCCAGTTCCCAACATCCAATATGGCCCCTTGAGCACCACCGGGGGTAATTCCTGAGTACAGAGCCAGGAGTAACCCCTGTGCATTGCCGGGTATCACACAAAAAGAAAAGAAAAAAAAAACCACTCAGGGTTATTGCAACGGACATCTGTTTCTTGCAGAAAAAACATGTTTTTATTTAATCAAGCAATGTGTTGGCTTGTCTCTAGGAAAATAAAAGGTTGCTCCACACCGTGCCCGATCTCGCGCAAATAGCCCGCATGCTTTTAAGTCCTTAGGGGCCACATCGATCAAACGCAATGCAGACTGGGCTGGTGCACTTCCTCCATAGATGCTGCAGCATTAAATTTTAATCAGTTTCTCCTGACTTTGCTTATAAAATTTGAGCATATGCTGAAAGGAGCGAGGAAGGCTAGGAAGGAGTTAATTAACTTGCAAAATTGCTTTCTGTAAACAGTTCAGCAGCCTTGAGGTTACAAAATTGGATTGAACCCAGTAGATGTGTAAGGTATGGGCTAGAATAAGACATAACTATTTAAAGATAGGTAGAGTGTTTTGACCATCCTGGAAACTGAAACTATGTGACCAGGTCAAGAAGTTTGGGTCGAGATACTCCAAGAAAAACCGCAAGGAACCCAGCAAACCACGTATTGGCAAAATATGTGCAAAACAACACGTATGGGCAATATGTGGTCTTGTTCTCAAACTGTATAAAAGGTGACCTGTTTCTGAGTTCGAGGCTCCCAGCCTCTGCCCGTTCTTGGGTACACTGTGGAGCCCCAGCATGTTGGTCTGAATAAAACCCCGCTTGAATTCCTGCAGGAACATTGTCTGTCTGGTCTCTCCGTGCCTCCCAGGGCTAGGGAACTCCCGACCCCAACAATGGTATTCAGTACTTGAAAAGCTGTTTTTCTTTTCTTTTTTTTTCCTTTTGGGTCACACCCAGTAATGCACAGGGGTTACTCCTGGCTCTGTGCTCAGGAATTACCCCTGGCGGTGCTCAGGGCACCATACGGGATGCTGGGAATCGAACCTGGATTGGCCGCATGCAAGGCAAACACCTATCCGCTGTGCTATTGCTCCAGCCTCAGCTGCTTTTCTTTTTATAAAGAAATTTGGGTCCTTCTACTGAGACAGGACGCAGCTTTCTACTGTCCTGAGAGAGGGGGTTTATGTGGTTAGCCCTGCCTCCCCAAACCCCAATACACAAAATTTCCCATTCTCTATTTACAGTTTTTGGGCCACACTTGCAGGTGCTCAGGGCTAACTCCTGGCTATAGGCTCAGAAGTCACTCCCAGCAGACTTGGGGACCACACTGGGTTCTGAGGATCTATCCTTGGCTGACTGCAGAGTTTCCTGCTCCTGCCCCCCATTCTCCTCCGACACACTCTCACAACTGTCCAAAGATCTACTTCCTAAAGCACTGGCAAGCAGAGGTGTCCTGATGAGCACTAAAACCACTAGAGGAATGATTCTGTATGGACCAAGCATCAGCTCTGAGATACCTAAGCACATTTTCAGCAATTATATCCATCAGTTCTAGCCGGGGTCTGACGAAAAAAATGATATTCTTGACATCACCTGCTGGCAAGCGGCTTCCTTTGAGTGTGAACATTTTCTCCACCTCATGTTCCTAGGAAAGCACACATACAAATGGTGAACAGAACCCCTAAAGCTTAGCAGCCGACCCAAACTCGGACATCACTGCAGTCAGCCAAGCCGGGTTGCATTGCCGGCCTCCCACACGGTCCCCAAACACCACCGAGAGTCATTCCTGAGTGCAGAGCCAGGGGTAAGCCTGAGCACTGCCAGGGGTGGCCCAAACAAAATAGACCAACAACAAAAACTCAGGTGTTGCAGCACTCCCACTCCAAAGCACAGTATACTTAAGTGTTGAGTCGGAGAGTGCAGGGGTTAAGGTACATGCCTGACACATGACTGCCAACTTCGCTCCCTGGCACCACAAGGATCTCGAGCATTGCCATGCGCATCACTGGAGAGGCCACTGGAGTGGCCTGGGCAAACCCTGCCACCACAGCGCCAAGCATCATTGAACTGCTAAGAATCACCACCAGGAGGTGCCCTGGGGCAGTGCTCAGGAGACCCAGGGCCAGGGAGAAAGTAGAGTGGGGAAGGTGCTGGCTTTGCATTCAGCTGACCCGGGGTTCTATCCCCAGCACCCCATACTGTCCACCGAGCACTGCCAGGAGTGATCCTGAGTGCGAAGCCTGAGCACTGCCTGGCACGAGCCCCCAAATAAAATAAAAAACCACTTTAGTATAAAAATTTAGATTCCCCAAAGCCAGGTGTATAAATTCAGGCTGAAGTAACCAATCCTGTGTCTGAAAAACTTTGAGCCACATGAAGTAACAATCAGAAGACATGCCGCTCCGTCGCGGAGAAGAGGGGGGTGCACACCCACCCTTTAAAGGTCCACTGAAGGCTCCGATGCTGCCCGAGCCCCTGAGCTGCTTGTGCCCATGTAGCCAAGCAAATGCGGTGCCCGCAGCTCTCCTTGAGATGGGGAATTTTGTGCCTTCCTATCTAATGTTGGGATGTGTGTAGGGGCTCTCTCTGCCTCTGGAGAAGTCCACAGTCTCTCTTGAACATGTTACTTTCTCTCCCTTCGTCCCTTTCCTAAAAGTCACCAAATAAAATGTTTTTTTTACTTCAAATAAATAAACAAAGGTCCACAGAAGATAAAACATCACTCATAACAGCGTCAGTGATTCTAAAACCAGACAGCTCTGCACACCAGTTACTCCAGAAGTAGAACATCATATTACTCTTGCTAGAGTCCAGAATGACAGTTTCAAAAATAATAATAATAATAACCAAAACCCTTTTACCTTTAGAAGTGAGTACTGTGCAATCAAGCCAAACGGTCCTGTGAGATACTCACTTAATCACTTAATCACTTAACTTCGCGTTAGTCGTCGATTTGCTCGAGCGGGCGCCAGTAACGTCTCCATTTGTACCTGTCGCATGCTAGTGTAGCCCAATGGCATCTGTTCGCTCCAGGAACATGAAGGGCCTCAAACTGATCGTTCATGATCCTGATGAAGAAGTCTGACCATCTGGAAGGTGGGCGGCCACGCGGTCTTTCGACATCCCGTGGAATCCAGTTGGTAATAGCTCTAGTCCAGCGGTCGTCTTTGAATCTCATTACGTTACCAGCCCATCTGATTTTTGACACCTTGGCAAATGAGACAGCGTCCCTGATTCTTGATCATCGACGGATGTCAGAACTCCGGATTCTCTCTCTCATTTGAGAGAAACGTGATATTCCAAGCATAGCTCTTTCTATTCTTATTTGGGAGACCTGAATAGCGTTCTCATCCTGTTTGCGTAGGGCCCAGGTCTCTGAGGCATATGTTAATGCAGGAAGAACAGTGGAATCAAAGAGATGTGCCTGGAGCCGGAGGTTCTTCGTCCTCTTAGCTATTTCTTTGACGTTCTTGAAGGCGTTCCAAGCCGCTCTCTTCCTCCTGCGCAGCTCGGGTGCCAGGTCATTTGTCATGTTGACCTCTCGACCTAGGTACACATAGCTGTTGCATTCGGAGATGGTCGTTCCATTGAGAGCGAATGGGGCATCAGGAACGAGGCTGTTTCTCATAAACATTGTCTTCGGAAGATTCAGCTGTAGTCCTATGTGAGATACTCATCCCAAACTATTGCCTGCGGGAGGGAGAAGCATCCCGTTATTTGAGTAAAATGAATTTCAATAACGGCCAACAGAAAACAACAGTCATCTGCAAACTCTGGACAAACAAAACTTGCAGTTAACAATAGCTGACCACACTCACATTTCATGGCCTGAAGAAAAACAGCATCAGGCCAAGGGGTGCTACTGACCATGGAAGCACAATCACTGTCATCCACAAAGAGTGTGTATGCAGTGTCCTGGGGTCAGACTGAGGTTATGAACCGTGGGCGAACTGTCAAGGAAACCGTTCAACCAGTATGTAACAGGCATCATATAATCCAGCGTCTATAAAATAAAAACCACTCGCGTAGGTATCCCATTGAAAGGAGCTAGGAAGGCAAGGAGGGAGTAACTTGCAAAATTGCTTTCTGTAAACAGTTCAGCAGCCTTGCGGTTACAAAATTGGATTGAACCCAGTAGATGTGTAAGGTATGGGCTAGACATAACTATTTAAAGATAGAGTGTTTTGACCATTCCCGAAACTGAAACTATGTGACCGTGTCAAGATGTTCCAAGGAAAACTGAAAGGAACCCAGCAAAACACGTATTGGCAACATATGTGCAAAATATGTGGTCTTTGTTCTCAAACTGTATAAAAGATGACCTGTTTCTGAGTTCGAGGCTCCCAGCCTCTGCCCGTTCTTGGGTACGGTGTGGAGCCCCAGCATGCTGGTCTGAATAAAACCCCGCTTGAATTCCTGCAGGAACGATGTCTGTCTGGTCTCTCCGTGCCTCCCAGCTCTAGGGAACTCCCAACCCCAACACCATAGGTATCTTAGTTCTGAGAGTGTTTGGAAAGCTGGGACAGTGTCCTGTGCCCCTGAGAGAGTCAGGCCTCCAGCAGACCTTCGCCTCTACCTAGGCAAGGATGGTGTCACTGGGGGCCAGGACAAATGCCATGCGGCCTGTGAGCATTTCGCCTGTGCGACACCGGGGTCTTTTTCCTTATCTGGCGTAACTGATTGCGCTAACCGTGGAGGAACAGGCAGCTGGGAGAAGTGGTACCCAGGGTAGCCTGCGGCGACACCCCGCACACGGGGACAGTGGGGAGTGCCTGGGCGCGGGGCTGTGCTTGTCCTGCCAAGACGGACCGAGTCGCCCCCGTTTTCCTTCCCAGAGCCGAGCCGCAGGGGCGGGGAGCGCAACGCCCCCTCTCTCGGGGCTGCCGGTACTGGGGGGCACCCCCGGCCCCAGAGGCTGCTGCCGCCCCGGCACTCAGCTTGCTGCCCGCGCACTTATGCAGGAACTTGCGCAGCACGTACAGGTTAACCGTCCTGAGGACAGGTGCGCGGCCTTGGTGCCTCCTGGCCACGCCGCCCGTGACGCCGCGGTCACGTGAACGGCGTGACGTCACACCCCGCCGGAAGCCGGAAGCGATCAGCGTCCCTGCGCCTCTTTCTGGTCTTGGCTTCCACCTCTTGGTTCCGCCCAGCCCGGGACCATTTCACCCTGGGCCGAGGGTCCCGCTCAGCCCCCGCCTTGGCCCACGAGCCCCCGGAAGCCGAGAACGTGCGTCAGAGATGGAACTGGTGGTGCTAAGATGTCAGGGCGACCCCTGCCCGTGCAGCCCCTGGACACCGCGGGGTGGGGCGCAGAACATTGGTTTTGTTTGGGTGGTTGAAATAAAATAAAGAGAAGGGACCGGAGCGACGGCGTTGCCTTGCACACAGCCGAACCGGGTTCGATCCCTGGCATCCCATAGGGGACACCGGAGAGCAGCCAGGAGTGATTCCTGAGTGCAGAGCCAGGAGGAAGCCTGGAGTATCGCCAGCTGTGGCCCCCAAAGGAAGTGTAAAGAAAACCAGAAAAACAGACTGATTCTTTTTCTCCCTCGGGGCAAGTTCTGATGCGGAGTCTCTGAGAGGGCCCAGGCCCTCCCACACTGGAGCCAAGAAACGATTCCCACTTCCCTGCGAGACAGGGTCCTGTTGGGAGCTACCGTTCAGGAAGAGGAAAAGGCCAGAGCAGGGATTCAAATCTAGAGGGGAAAGCCAGACACGCTTACACGTGGACACACCCGGACACACACGCAGACACGCTCCCCAGTGCTCGCGTGAGCACACACACATGTTCACACATGCACACACACTCACAAGTGAGGAAGACAACAAAGCATTTGCTGCTTAGGAGGAAAGTGTTGGCGGCAGCAGGAGGCACAAGCGGAAGCGGAGGCAAAGGAGAGAGAAAACAAGGCCAGCGGGAGCTTAAAGGAGAAAGAAAACAAGACTCGCTGGGCTCCTCGTGCCCAGGACAGTGAGACACCCCGGGCAGCTCCGGGCTCGCCGACCCCACTGGGCAGAGCTAAGTCCCAGGAGCCGCTGGGTGTCTGGGACAGAAGCTGAGATGGCCCCTCCACTCAGCACAGGAGAAATGAAGTCAAGTAGCCCAATATAAAGGAAATTTTAGGTGGAGCAATTCTGTTTCTAGGGGTTTATCCTGGATTAATTTCAAATTTGATGAAATTAGAGCAATCCATAGAATAGAATAGTAAGCAGCTATTAAGAGAGCTAAGCTCAGGCCATTTCGTGTAAAATGAAAATATTTAAGTCAAAAAGAAAACATTTAGGCTTGGCTTACATATACTTATAAACATATGCATATGCTTATATGGAAAAATAAAAAAATGATGAAATAACTGTTTACTTGTCTGGGGGGTACTGGAGAAGGACAGTTCAGAGTGAGATTAGATAATATACATAGACTTAACACACTGGCTAATGGTTTATTTTTTTTTTGAGCAGAAATAATTTTATTGGGAATGTCCAAATAGCTTTTCTTCTGAAACTGTGAAACCAAGAATCTTCCCTCCAGAAATACACAGATGCATGAATTGTGCACGAAATGCCCAAGGTTTCAGAATCAGACACTGGAAGGACACACCTCATCCTTAAGTCCAGTATCCCAGACCAAAAGGGCGAGGATTCAAGAATGAAGTGAATCGAGTGTTTGGAGGATCCACTTGGGTTGTGAGATGCATGCTGAAAGTAGACTATAGACCGAACACGGTGGTGAACTCAATTCCTCTTTCGCAAACCACAACATCCAAAAGGAGGGAGAGAACAAAAGGGAATGTCCTACCACAGAGATGGGATGGGGGGGATGAGGTGGGGGGGTTGGGGAGGTGGGAGGGTTACTGGGATCATTAGTGACGGAGAATGGGCACTGGTGGAGGGATGGGTACTTGATCATTGTATAACTGAAATCCAAGCACAAAAACTTGTAAGTCCACAATCATACCTCATGGTGTTTCACTAATAAAACTTTAAAAAGAAAAAGAATGAGGTGAATCTATTTAATATTCATTGCAATGAAAAGTCCTATGAGCAAACAAACAAAAAAAAAGCCCTTTTTATTCCTAAATGCATAAATGTAAACATAAATGCATTTTTTAAATTTATTTATTTATTGCTTTTTGGGTCAGACCCGGCGATGCACAGGGATTACTCCTGGATCTGCACTCAGGAATTACTCCTGGTGGTGCTCAGGGAACCATATGGGATGCTGGGAATCGAACCCGGGTCGGCTGTGTGCAAGGCAAAAGCCCTACCCGCTGTACTATCACTCCAGCCCCCATAAATGCATTTTAAAGAGGAAAAGAAGATGCTGAGATACTGGTCAATATTTAATGTTCAAATAAAAAAACAATCTGTCTGATTTGCGTTTGAGTTTGCGAGGGATTGGGGGGTGGCCGTGCTTAGAGGCCCGGGGACCAAGTCTGGAGAGTCTCTGCCAAGACCAGGCCCGATGTCTCAATGCCACCCAGCCGACCTGCCAAACGGGCTCTTCCATCACCCCTTTACACCCGCTCTAACGGTGAGAAAGGACAGGCCTGAGATCAGCAACCTCTGACCCGAAACTGGATCCTCAGACACTCGGACACACTGCCTTTGCCTTCATGCTGACGTTGACTGGCTCTGACCCTCGTCTTCACTCTGTTCTGAGGCTTTCACACACCTCAGGAGGGTTCAGAAGTGGCAAAGTGTGGGTTGGCGATGGGGCCCAACATATCAGGTGCCTCCGTGTGTATGTGTGTTGGGGGGGGGGGCGCTGGGTTCCATCCCGGCCCTACACCCCAGAGACATCAAAAGATGGTGAAGTTCGTACAAATAACCGTGCCGAGAAACAGAACTCAAGCCCTTTAGTATAAAACAGACGCAGGAACACAAAGTCATTCTTCCGGTCAAAATTCTTACTTTGGGTAAAAGGTAAAGGTAAAGGCCCTCCCGTTGTTCATCGATTTGCTCGAGCGGGCCCAGTAACGTCTCCATTGGAGACTTTGTTGTTACTGTGTCTGGCATATCGAATACTCTCGGTAGCTTGCCGGGCTCTCCGAGTGGGGCGGAGGAATCGAACTCGGGTCGGCCATGTTGGCTGTGTGCAAGGCAAACGCCCTACCGCTGTGCTATCGCTCCAGCCCTTTGGGTGGTGAGGGCAAAGTAGATTCACAATTCAACTCTTTTAACTATGAAAAGCAAAAGTTGCAGTCGAGAGATGGGCTCAAGTGGTAGACTCATGTGGGGAACGGCTCCAGTGGCCCCAGAACCCCAAAGACTAAACTTGAACCCCATGTCGGTGGAACAGTTTCCTTCTTTCCTCTTTTTTTTTCTGGGCCTCACCAGGCGGTGCTCAGAACTTGTTCCTGACTGCACTCAGGGGTCACTCCTGGAGGCCCTCAGGACCCTATGCCAGGCCAGGGATCAAAGCCCCATCAGCCTCAGGCAAGGCGAGTGCCCTACCAGCTGCTCTCCTAGCTCTCGGGCCCCCATGTTTGCATTGTCATCCACAGACAAACGCTTCGCGCGGGCAGGATGAACCTCTGGACCTCCCAGTCCAAGCTGCGCCTGGGAGCACACAATCAGGCAGTTACGTGTTCTGGCTGCGAGGCCGACGCTGATGGTGCCAGCTGGACTCACACGGAGACATGGTGGGAGGCGACAGGGAGGGGAGGAGTTACACCATCACAAAGCAGTAATAGGACACACTGGAAAAGGTCCCTTTTCCCTCCGAAACCACTCAGGAGACAGAGAACCACAAAGCACATGCTGACTCCGGCATGGGCCTTCGCTCACACCCAGAAGTTTCACACAGGAGAGACTTATTACCAAGAGTGATGACATTTTTGCCAAATCAGAGCCTAAACCGAGGACATGGAAAAACAGGATAAAATATCAGAGGGACTGCATTAGTTCATACTTCACCCTGAACAGAGACAAAGCTTGTTCGCTATAAAAGCCACAACTTCAGAAGTACTCGTGTAGGTCATTAAAAGAAAAGAAATGAGGGCTGAGCAGTGCCTGCCCAAACAGCCCCCCCACTGCCACGCACTCCCACGGTCCGAAATTTCTGCCACGGCCCCCATGGGGAAGACTCCATCTTCTCGGGATGGACCCCGTGGAGAAATTAAATGGATGCAAATTCAGGTATACAGGATTCGTGACTGAAATCTCCAGGCTTTTTCAGAGTTGGGATGGGCTACCTCCCCCCTCCCCCATGTCCTTGTACTTCCAGAAGCCCCAGCAGCTTTTGGACATCCACACTCCAAAGCTGCCACCCAGACAAAACATCAACTCCAGTAAGTAGTACCTTCCCGATAAAATACTGAACTTCCCAATAAAAAGACTTAACTTTCTGACATCTCAAACTCTAAAACACTGATAAACCAGTAGTAGCACACCAGAGTGGAGAAGGGACCCATCTCGGTTAACAAAACAAACACAGGAGGCTGAACCTATCACAACATCTTACAAGGACTCAATGTCTCCATAAGATACAATAATTGATTGATTGGTCCGTGGTTGGAGGCCTGCCCCAAGCGCTGGGGAGAAGGCAGTTGGGAGAGAGAAGGGATCATAAGGACAGTGACAGTAAGAAACGATCACTGGGCAAGATCTGAGTGCTGAAAGTCCCGAAAGGAACAGAACAGGATGACCTCTCTGTGCCTGAATTGCAAACCATCACGCCCCAAAGGAGAGAGAAAGAAGAAAGGTGCCTGCCTCTAAGGCAGGGTGGAGGGGTGGCGGGAGGGAACTGGGTGGGAAACGTCCGCTGGTGGAGGGATAGGTGGCGGGAACATGGCGCGACTGAAACCCGATCTTGAACAGCCTTGCAATGGTGCATCTCATGGTGATCCTATGAAAGGAACGTCAAGAAAATAAGTGAGGGCTGGGAGGGTCGGCCCCCTGGGGTTTGCATGGGGCCGGCACCGCAGTAGTTCCCCCCATCACCGCCAGGGGTCCGTAGTGAGCAGAGCCAGGAGCAGTACCTGCGCTCCAGGTGTGCCCCGTCCGCAATACAAAGAGAGAGAGATGAGAAGAGTGGGGTGGGCAGGGGGAGAGGCGACAAAGGCCAAAGAAAAGCAAAACAACAGAACAAAACAACAAAAAACACCAAGCTGCGGAAGAAAGGAAAACAGTCTGAAAGAGCCCGAGAGAGGGGGGCGCACCCTCTGCGCCCTCGGAGACCCGGGCAGGGCTCTGCACGGAGGCGCGCCTGCAGGCACTGGGCGGGGAGCGAGCCGGCCAAAGGGAAACAATGTTGCAGCGGGCGGGGCACCAGGCGGTGGTCGCTACACTCAGCAGCGGCCCAACGAGCTCGCGGCTCCCTCCGGGCTGAGCTCTGTCCCCGCGCGCGGCACAGGTCAGCCCTGCGCGTCCTCGCGCTGCCCCGCCTCCACTTGCACAAAGGGCCACGCTGAGCCCCCGCGAGGCCCCGCGAGCGGGCACCAAGAGGGACCGTTGGTTTCCCGACAAGAACCCAGAAAAATCCTTTCTGGTCTTCCCGGAGCAGGGACTGCGGGTGGGGAGCGAAGGGGGTGGCAAGGGTGGGGAGGGCGGTGTTGGGGGGATCTGGGCTTTCTGCAATTTCTCCAGGAGGGTCCAAAGCCCCCACTCCCCACCCCCGGCAGCCACTGGGTCAAAGTTCCCTCTCGCAGAGCAGTGGGGGGTGGCTCCCTCCCGGGGCACAAAGTTTTGGAACTCGGAGCTCCACCTGGGAGCTGGAGGGCGAGGGCTGAGTGTTGGCCCTGAAATCAGGAAAAGTCGGGGCGGGGGAAGGGGGACGGGGGCAAGCAGCCTCCCGGGCCCTCCTGCGCCCCTGCCGGCCGGGGAAGTCCCCGGACACCCTCCGACTCCGCACGAGGCGTGACCCAGGGGTGCCGCCCGCCACCCCCCAACCCTCCCCGGGGCGAAGCTGGGGGGCTCGCCCGCGCCCGCTCGCCCCAGGCACGGGACGGCGTGTGGGAACGAGCAGATGGAGCGGGAGCGCCCGCCCCCCTCTCCCCCCCACCCCCCAGCCGGAGGCCCGGGGAGGGGGGCTTTGCCCCGGCCCTTACCAGCCCTCCGCTGCAGAGGACGCGTCGGCCCCGTTGGGCTATTCTTCAGGCCCATCCCGGGGCGCTGGGTCCCGAGGAGGCCCGAACTGGCTAATGTTTTAAATGCTGAATGTCTTAGTCAAAATTGAAGCGTCTTTTTTTGTAAATTTTTTTTTGTTTTTATTTTTTTTTTGACTTTTTTTTTTTTAAAGATGACTTGAGTTTTCTTGCACTCAGGAGAGCGACACAGTCAGCTGTGCCCGTGGTATTGCCTAGAACGTTGTACTACTGAGAAAGGGCGGGCAGGGAGTGCACACGCAGTCACTGAGGGAGTGGTGGGGTGGGCGTGGGGCGGGGGGGGGGGGGGGCACCAAGGCCTTCTCAAGAGTTTTTTTTTTTTTACCTGATGTGGAAGAATCACCGATGTGAGGTGTGAGGTGTCAGGGGCAGGGCGGGGTGGGGGTGGGGGGTGGGAACAGAAGAGGACGATGACGACGAAAATTAACTGATGCTTTTAAAAATATCTCTGCTTCAGGGCGGTTGTACAAAAGGAATTTCCTGATGCTTGGGAGCTGCACGGTCCAGGAGACGCTGCCCACTCTTGGGTGGGGCGGGGGTGTCTGTGAGCCTCGGTTTCTCCCCTGACCTCCAGGCCCCGCTCTCTCCTGGCTGGCCAGGCCCTGTAAAAAAAAAAATTTACAAAAAAAAAACAAACACACTCAAATATCTTTTTTAGGCCAGAGTTTTTCTACAGGTATTAATGAATATTTTTCTTAATCCTTATAAGTTTTATGTGTTTAATATTTCTTAATACCGGTAGCATTAATTTATACTTTTGTAGCAACACAATATTTTTATAAACAGCCAGCGCTTGGCTCAAGTTCCCCACGAGAGGTTTGCGTCGGGCTACTTAGGGCCCCACGCGCCAGGTACTGTATTTAAAGTTACCCAGTGTCACCCTTGCTGTGTTAATGAACAAGATGTCCCTTGCGGTCTCCTGTGTCGTCGTGTGGACCCAGCAGGTCTCTGTGGAGCCACGTGCATGGGGCTTCAGTTGTCACTTCTTGTTGTGATCTGTGAGCCCCCAAGACCCAACTTGAGGGTTTCTCTTTTAGGGTTTTTCTGTTTGTCCTTTGGGTTTTGTTTCTGGTTTTTTGGTTTTGGTTTTTGGTTTGATTTGTTTTTTTTTTTCCTGATTCACTTTATTTGGGTACCGTTTCTCCATTTAGAGCCAAATCTCTTTTTGTGACATTAAAAAACCTTTTTTACTGATGTCCAATGGAGGAAAGGAATAGGAGAGGGAAAAAAAAAGATTTTTACAAAGAAATAAAATTTAAAAACGGAGCTGTTTCCATGTTGCTGTTTTTACCTGTCTGTTATTGTCCCCCCCCCCCAAAAAATTTGTTTTTAATTAAAAAAAAGTGGGACATTTCCCAAGGGAGAAAAGAGGAAATGTCCCACCTGGTTCCTTCGGTTGCCAAAAGCCCCGGCCCTGAATTCAGCACCCCCAGCCCCTCCCCAGCGTGAATTCTCACAACCTGCGTTCCCAGTTGATGGATGCCAAGGCAACAAGACATCCTTTGAACGGTTCGAGGATCGGTTACTGAGATGATTTCCTGTCAGTGTTGTATTTATGGTTTTACAATAAAACAACCTTTAGGAAGACTGAAAAAAAAAAAGTGAAGCGTCACGAAAAAACAAGGGCCACCCTCTCCCAGCCCACTTGGGGTCCTGGCTGTCACGCCCCTGATCTGCCTCCAGGCACCATCTCTGGCCATCAACAGCCTTGATCCTGAGCTGCCCAAAGGAATCTCAAAATACATTAGCTCCCTACAGAGATGTCTCTGGACCCTAACCATTTACAATTTTAGAATTCCAGAAGACCTCTCATGATATTCATAATAGGCAATAGAAAATAAATGATCTAGCATCTGCCTCTGGCAGGCAGGCTTGAATGGTGGTGGGGAAATTTGAAATAAGCGTGGTGAGAAGGTGTAATAGTGGTGGGATTGGTGTTGAAATATTGAATGTAATCAAAATAATGTGAACAACCTTATGAAACAACAAAACCCAACAAGGGCCAGAAAAATAGTATAGGTATTTGCTTTGTACCCCACTGACCTGGGTTGGATCCCCGGCACCCCACATGGTTCCCCAAGCCTTACCAGGAGTGATTCCTGAGTGTAGAGCCTGGGGTAAGTCCTGAGCACCACGGGGTGTGGTCCCCAAACTAACAACCAAAATAAAACATAACATGGAAGCAACACAGCAAAGAAATATTACCTGATTCTCCTGGGCCCTTTCGTCCTCATCTGCTTGAGAATCAGAATTACCTTTTAGTTGAAAAAAAAAAAAGAGTGAGTGTAGGTCTTTGAAAATGTGCCTTTTTAGGGCAGAAACAGTTCAGCAGGTAGGGGCTTAGATCTCTGGTCCCCTGAATGTCCCCTGAGCAGGGTGATCCCTGAGCAGAGCCAGCAGTAAATTCTGAGCACCGCAAGGTGTGACGCCAAAACCAAACTAACCCCCATCCCCAAAGTGCCTTTTCGCCTTGTTTTGGTCTCTTATTTTGGCGCCAGTGTTGCGGACCCAGGGACCCTACCAAGAACCCATGCTCCGGGCAGGTGCCCCAGTTCACCCTCCCGTGCAGCCAGCTGGGGGGGGGGCAGGGCAGGGGGGGCTGGTGCCCCCCGGAGGTGTGGGGGAGGGCGGAGAGCAGGCACCCCTCAGCGGAAGCATTTTACCTGCCCAGCTCTGGAGCTGCCTTTTGTTGTCTTTGAGTTGAAGCTCCAAGATTTTGACCTTGAGCTCCAGCTTCACCTTGTCAGATTCCAGGGACTGAACAACTGAATGCAAGGACTTGGCGGAGGCATTTTCTCCCCTGAGCAAGGAGACCTGCAACACAGGGGTGTGGCTGAGGCCTACCTGGCCATGGCTGTGACCCCCCCACCCCCCCACCCCGTATGTGGGCGTTGCCTGGGCTGACATAGGAGTGGCTCAAGCCGGAGTGGGCATGGTTCTGGCCAATGTGGGCGTGGTTCAGAGGGAGATGGGCGTGGCTCGGCCAATGTAGGCGTGGCCCGGACTGAGATGGGCGTGGCTCGGTCCACGTGGGCGGGGCCGGGACTCGACCTCTTTTCTCAGCTTCTCCAGCTTTGTGTCCTTCTCCGTGAGAAAAAGAACTGGTAATACTGATGGATTTCTGCAGGGAAGCTTTCTCTTCATCGGAGTCTCTTATGAACTCGGATTCTCTAAAATACCAAAGTGTTCAAAATGCCAGAAATCAACCCAGAGAGAGGCCAGTGCACTACTGCCCTAGAACGTAGGCTCAACGGCTCCCAGGACTATTGCGGGGGTAGGGGCCCAGGCTTTTACGCGTGCAAAATTTTAGTGAAATTTTACTTACTGTGAGGGAGAAAAAGTTTGCCTATGTGTACATGCCAGAACCTGCATATCATTGTGTCCATGTGAATTTAAAGAAACAAGTTAATAACTTTGGGAGATGGAGAACACAAAGAAAAAAGAAAAGAAGGACTGGTTGCAGCCCCAACCCCCAAAAAGAATTCTTTTAAACACCTAATCCCAGGTTGAAGTGCTATTTTTTGAATAAATTATTACCAAGCAATGACAACAATTAAAACACACACACATGCAAAGCAATTATATGAATGTCATGCAGAGCAGCTTTATGCTGGGAGTATCCATTGGTTCTCACTCATTTCAGCAACTTTCAGCAAGTTTGGAGAATGTGTTTTTGAAACCTTTCTGAGCCAGAACAGGGGCAAAGATTGTTCCGACTAATCCAACAGAGAATGATTTTCATCCAGTCTCTGGAGAGGACCAAAGTGAGTTGCTCTTAAACAAAAAGGCAATTCGCGAAAGGCCAGAACAGAAAGATGAACATGGGCTTCTGGTAGAGGATGAGAGCTCGGGGCACACAGAGCCTGTGGCCTCACACCCTCTGCCAGACTCTCCTCCGGGCTGGCTTGCAGAGCAGGAGGAGGAGGACCTGGCCTGGGGAGAGAGGGAGGCAAGACAGGGAAGGAGCGAAGACACAACAGATACAACCCAACGGGTGCGTGTGTGGCTGTGGCTGTGTGTGTGTGAGAGAGAGCATTTACACCACAAGAGGACGTGTGTGTGGGAGCACAGGGCGGGGACGGACGGCCAGTCAAGACTGGGCAATGCCGCAGCCTGGAAAGGACACGAGAGGGGACAGAAGTGTGGCTCCTGGGATGCATATTTGGAGGGAGACAGAGGTGCGTGTGAAGTGGGGTATCTCATTAAAGTCTGGGGTCCAGGACAGCTGTGGATGTTCGTGTCATACTCACTGGTTCAAATCAGTTCAATATTTGTTTTAAAAATTTTTAATAGTTTTAAAATTTTTTACTCCCACAAAAAAATAAAGTCATCATTTGTTTCTTTGATTCACTGAACGTTTTTTTCTTCAGGGTGGATGTGTATACACCTGGCCATGCTCAGGGTTTACCCTGGCTCTGGGCTCATGGTACCACATGGGGTGCCAGGTATTGAACCCAGCTCAACTGTGTACAAGACAAGATAGTACCAGTTCTAGAATTTCCCTGGCCCCTGAAGGAGTGACTTTCCATGGATGACTGCATAAACATTCCTGGGACATCGGGGTGTGGGTGGGGGACGGGGAACAGAGGCGATGAGACAGCAGAGGGAAATGGACAAGTGGTTAAATGGGTCATTTATTTTTTAAAATTTATTTATGTATTTATTTTTGCCGGGGGTCCCGCCCAGCGATGCACAGGGGTTACTCCTGGCTCTGCACTCAGGAATTACTCCTGGTGTTTCTCAGGAGACCATATGGGATGCTGGGAATTGAACCTGGGTCGGTCGCGTGCAAGGCAAACGCCCTACTCCGCTGTGCTACCGCTCCAGCACTAAGTTACATGCCCAAGATGAGTGCCTTAAAAAACAAAACCAAAATGAAACAAAAAACTGCTTCCCGTTCTGACGGATGGTTCCTCCTCAAGCCAGGGGCGCCAGTCTAGATTCTGGGGGGCTGTGCGTTGTGTGGAGCATAGGGGAGGATGGGACTCTGGTGTCTGTGTGCCCCCAACTTGGGAGCTGTCTCCTGCAAACAGCACCAGGGATGAACTGACCATTTGGGACCAGCTCTGGGGGGCTGGGAGGATGAGCGGATGGAAGGAGCTGAGACAGGCGGCAACCATGGACGCGCAGCAGACCCCGACAATCGCCACTCAAGAGTAGAGAGGAGGGGGTCTCCCCGCAACCAGAACTGACGGTGGGGGTGGGGTGGCGGGTGCGCTGTGTCACAGGGAATTACAAGCACAGTAGATTTCATGGTCAGGTGAATGAGACCTGTTGTAGTTACTGGTGGATCCATCACATCCTCCAGAACGGCAATGGAGAAGATTATCCATGACTTCTACTCAAATCTCTTCGATATCCATGTCCACTTGCCGACATACCAAATTCCACAGGATGGATATGTCGTTCCCAACATTCTCCCTTCCGAAATCCGACACGCCATTTCATCGGTAAAGAAACAAACAGCACCCGGCCCAGACAAGGTGAGACCTGAACACCTGAAGAACCTGCCGTCAGTACTCATCAATACACTGGCTCGGCTCTTCACTCGCTACCTGTCTGAATGCAAGGTTCCGTCCCAATGGAAAACCAGCAGGACCGTATGATATCAGAAAGGAGATATCATGACATTGGCAACTATCGACAGATCTGCCTATTGTCTGTCATCTACAAGTTGTTCACTAGAGTCATCCTAAATAGGATTGGCAGAACACTAGATGAAGGACAACCATGCGAGCAAGCAGGGTTCCGCAAAGGATTCAGCACCATCGACCATATCCACACAATAACCAAACTCATTGAGGTTTCTCGAGAGTTGAAGATGCCGTTCTGTTTAACGTTCATTGATTTAAAGAAGGCCTTTGATTCTGTTGAGACGGAAGCGGTCATTGCAGCCCTAGCCAATCAGGGCATTCAAGCCCAATACATCAGGATCCTCCGTGAGCTGTATTGCAGATTCACTACCAGGATCTCACCATTCTACAAAGAAGTGATCGTTGATGTCAAGAGAGGGGTTCGGCAGGGTGATACCATTTCACCAAAACTCTTCAGTGCCACCCTCGAGAACATCATGAGACGACTGGAATGGGAAGGAATGGGAGTGAAGATAGATGGTCGGCAACTACACCACCTCCGCTTTGCTGATGACATTGTTTTAATAACACCAAACATCAGCCAAGCGGCACAAATGCTGGCCGACTTTGACCGTGAGTGTGGAAAGGTAGGACTACAGCTGAATCTTACGAAGACAATGTTGATGAGAAACAGCCTCGTTCCTGATGCCCCATTCACTCTCAATGGAACGACCATCTCCGAATGCAACAGCTATGTGTACCTAGGTCGAGAGGTCAACATGACAAATGACCTGGCACCCGAGCTGCGCAGGAGGAAGAGAGCGGCTTGGAACGCCTTCAAGAACGTCGAAGAAATAGGTAAGAGGACGAAGAACCTCCGGCTCCGGGCACATCTCTTTGATTCCACTGTTCTTCCTGCATTAACATATGCCTCAGAGACCTGGGCCCTACGCAAACAAGATGAGAACGCTATTCAGGTCTCCCAAAGAAGAATAGAAAGAGCTATGCTTGGAATATCACGTTTCACTCAAATGAGAGAAAGAATCCGGAGTTCTGACATCCGTCGACGATCAAGAATCAGGGACGCTGTCTCATTTGCCAAGGTGTCAAAAATCAGATGGGCTGGTCACGTAATGAGATTTAAAGACGACTGCTGGACTAGAGCTCCCTACTCCCCCAGACAGGCAAGGCACCTCTCTCTCCCTCCTCCTTTCTGCAGTGCTCTCTCTTTACTCCCTCTCTCCCTCTTTTCTCTCTCCCCCTCTCTCTGACACACGCCTTTTGGTTTACAATACAGATATGGAAAGGTTATTATGTGTATCTCTTTACCTACTTTCAACACCCAGTTCCCGTCCAAAGTGATTTCCAACCATTTCCAAGCATTATTGCCAGACTGGTCCCTACTCTATCCTAACTACCCTCTGTCCCCGATGCTTGTGGGAGCTTCCAACCATTGACCAGTCCTCCTGGCCCCATTTTCTTAGCCTTGGATATCAATCTCATATATATGTATATATGTATATATGTATATATGTATATTATTATCATTTCTGCTCAGGGGATGCAGCTGTCAGCAAAACGCCTGTGAGTGATCTGTGTGTGTGTGTCTCTCTCTCCCCAGAGTTCTGGAGCCCAGCAAGCACCGGACTGTCATCAGTGATCAACAGAGAAACTGGCTCCCTGCAGCTGCCCCATTTAGGGGCCCCCGAGAGCAAGAAAACGGACCTTCGCCCGCACCCCTCAGGTCAGAGTGCCCACGCCTGGCAGGGGGCAGGGACGTCCCAGACACACAGGCACCCGTCTCAGCACAGTGGCACTCGTCATGGAGGGAGGCACCCCCCCAGCACATCAGTCACACTCATGGGGGGCACTGGGATAGGCTGAGCTGGTGGATCGACAATGGTGACGGTTATTGAGGCAGCAATGGCAATGCCAAAGATTGTGGCAGTGGTGATGGTGGCAGGAATAGCTGTCGCATGGTGCTGTTGTGATGATGCTTTCGTGGTGAAAATGGCAGCATTGTTGGGGATGTAGTTGCGGTGATGATGGTGACATGGTGATGCGGACAGAGCTGGCGGGACGCTCTGCCGATCAGATCATGCTGGTGATCTGGTGATCATGGTCTGAGGCTGGTCATGGTCATTTTCGTGGTGGTGGTAATCATGATGTCGGACATGAAGTGGAGTCATGCACAAGTTTGATGACTCTTGGTGATGATATGGTGAATTTGGCGAAGATATGGCAAGTTTAGTGACTTTTGGTGTGGCTATTATGGGGGTATTTCCGTTTTGGTTGACTGTGGCACAAATTTGGTGAATTTGGCAATGCTATGGCAAATTTGGTGACTTTGGCACTAGTGCTTTTGGGGTAGTTTGGTTTTGGTTGGCTGTGGCACAAATCCGGTGACTTTGGTGACTATTGCAAATTTGGTGATGTTTGTCTCTGCTGGTTTTTGTATTTGTTTTGGTTGGCTGTGGCACAATTCTGGGTAATTTGGTGATCTGGTACATTCAGTGAAGTTTGGCATCGCTATTATTTGCTATTTCTGTTTTGATTGGCTGTGGCACAAATCTGGCAAGTTTGGTGATGTTATGGAAAATTCGGTGATGTTTGCCACCGCTATTTTGCTATTTGTGTTTTGGTTGAATGTGGCACAAATCTGGTGAATTTGGCACACTGTGGTAAAATTTAGTGAGGTTTGGCACTGCTGTTTTATATTTCCGATTTTGGTTGGCTGTGACAGAGATCTGGTGAATTTGGTACACTGTGGCACAAACATGGTGAATCTGGTGTTGGTATGGTGAATTTGGTAACGTTTGCCACTGCTATTTTGGGGGGGTGTTTCCGTTTTGGTTTGCTGTGGCACGAAATTGGTGGGCTTGGCGACATTATGGCAAATTTGGTGCAATTTGGTGGCCGTATGGTAAACATGGCCATGATACTGGCAACGGCGGCAATCTAATGCAAGGATTCTGATGTTTTTTATCGAAAAAATATTTTCAATAAAATTCTTCAGTAAAATGTTTTTATTGAAAGAAATTTAGAGAAATGTGAGGGGGTGAGAAAGAGATCACGGGGGGGGGGGCTGAATGAAACAAGGCAGACAGGGTCACCTGGGGGCAAAGGCAGGGGTGGCTGGCCAGATCTTGACTCCCCGGAGTTTGACTAAGCTGCAGTTCTCCCAAGATACCGCGGGAGGGCGCGCTTCTCGCCGGCGGGGGTGATCTGGCCAGATCTTGATTATCCAGCTCTTGTCTGAGCTGCAGTTCTCCAAAGCGGCCACGGGAGGGCGAGCTTCTCGCTGGAGGGGTGGCCCTGGCCTGATCTCGATGATCCAGCTCTTGTCTGAGCAGAGTCTCCTGCCCCTGCGCCTGGCTCTCCTCTCTGGGGCCCCTTGGAGGGGGTAGGGTTGAGTTTCTCTCCCCCCGCCCCGCCCCACCCCGAGCAGAGCCATAGCAGCTGAGGACCTCTGGAGCCAGCCACGGCCATGCTGGGCCCACTGTCCACACGTCCGGACGGGCCTCATGCATGAAAGAACTGGCAGAGGAACCCAGGCATGCGGGTCCTGGGGCTGAGGTCTCCAAGCCTACTCGGAACGGGACTGGGCCTTCTCCACCCAGACCCCTTCCCCATCTTCCAGTAGGTAGGCGTCACACCCACCAGCTGCCGCCAGCGCCAGGTTGGTCCCATCAACGGCCAAAACCCAGAGACTATAAAACCCAGACGATCATTTTTGTCTTCCTTCGTTGTGGCAGCCTAGATCGGCCTTGAGATTTTATTGGCCTCTCCTTTCTCATTCTTCTCAGTGCTGCCATGTCGGTGAAGCCTTCAGGGTCAGGTGAATGAGACCCATTGTAGTTACTGGTTTTGGCATATCAAATACACAACGGATAGCTTGCCAGGCTCTGTCTCATCAACGAGGGCCCAAACCTACTTTTCAATGGCCTCTGGAGGATGGCGGCCACAGAGCCGCCAAGGGGGAGCAGGTGGAGGGACAGCACCCTTTCCTCCCTGGAATGGCCCAGCGACAGTAACCTACTGCAGGGTCCAGATGCATTTCTGCCAAAAGCCACTGGATTCCGAGATTTGTTTCTGAGTCTCTGGGATCATGGCTGTTAAGCAGCTTAATCAGGACCCAGAGAGGCCGTTCATGGGCGGTGACTTGGGGGTCTCGTTGAGACTGGGAGGAAAAGGCCGGCTCCACCCCCATCCCATGAGGCCCCACGAATCTCATCACTGTGGACCCAAACCTGACTGTCCAATGACCTCTGGCGGATGGCGGCCACTGAGCCGACAAGGGGGAGCAGGCGGAGGGACAGCACCCTTTCTCCCCTCTGGTGGCCTGGCAACAGTAACCTATCGTGTGGTCTGGATGCATTTCTGCCAAAAGCTTCTGGGTTTCGAGATTTGTTTTTGAGTCTCTGGGATCATTGCCGTTAAAAAGCTTGATCAGAGGCCAGAGAGACCGTTTGTGGGTAACAACTTGGGGTCTCGTTGGGGAGGAAAGGGCCAGCTCCACCCCCATCCCGTGAGGCCCTACGTGTCTCGTCACTGTGGGCCCAAACCTGACTGTCCAGTGGCCTCTGGAGGATGACGGCCAGCGGGCTGCCAGGGAGAACAGGCCAAGGCACAAAATCTATTCCCACCTGGTTGGCCCAGCGCCTCTAACTTACTGCAGGGACTGGACACATCTCTGCCAAAAACCGTTGGGTTTCGAGATTTGTTTCTGAGTCTCTTGGATCATGGCCGTTAAGCAGTTCAATCAGGAACCAGAGAGGCCATGCCTCCAATTATATAGCTGAGCTGGAGGTGGTTTCTGGGTGTGTCTCCCACATACCTAACTTTTGCCTGTTTACTTTCTTGGTTAACTCTGCCCCAAGTTTCTGGGGTCTGGCCAAACACCCAGCAGCAATTTGGGGGTACCTGGAAGTCTGAAGGCGCCATCGGGCTGCTGATGCACTCGCCTCACAGGTACAGGCTGACCTGCTGGTGGCACCATACCCCCGACCAGTGCTTCTTAGGGTTTACTCCTGCCTCTGCACTTACAGATTGCTCCTGCCAGGGCACAGAGGACTGGATGGGATTCCTGCCATTGAACCCAGATCAGCCACATGCAAGGTAAGTACCCTACTCACTGGACTATCTCTTTAGCCCAAGATAAACGCTTTTAAGAAAATGGTATACAAGCCCAGAGCAATAGTGCAGCAGGTAGGGCATTTGCTTTGCAGGTGGTCAATCTGGCTTCAATCCTTGACATTCCATATAGTCTGCCCAAGCACTGTCAGGAGTGATTCCTGAGTGCAGAGCCATGAATAAGCCCTAAGACATCACCAGGTGTGGCACAAACATAAAGAAACAAAAAGAAATTGGTGTATCAGAATTCCATTGTAGAAACTGTTTGACTCATTTAACTCTATGGTTCTTCATTGCTAGCCAAAAATCTTTTATAAATAAACCTGAGAATAATCAGTTATCACTGGCAAAAAAGAAATAATTTTATTAAAGTAGATATAGAACACCTGTTTGCTCAAATTTTAATACTGCTTTACATAGTTTGTGAAACAATTTCAATAATGGTTATTACAAAAAATTTCAATTGATCCAGATCTTTCACTTGTCAGACAGTTGATAATCTCCAGAGAAAAATACATCAAAATCATACATACAATTATAGAAGTTCTTATTAAACATGTAGCCTGGATGATACATTGTTTATCACTTTTTACAGAACTAAAAAACATTCAAATAAAGAAAAATACATTCAAACTGGATGATAAACTTCTGATGGTTGAGGTCCTTCATTCAATTTTTTTGTGATAAGAAAATCCAAAATTAGTAATGTTGAATTTCTCATCATACATTCATCTAAAACCACAGTGAAAAATGTAAATCTTGTAAAGACAGTAAATTGGTTATTTTAGGTGTTTCACAAGTATCTTGTTATGTCATCCTTCAAGTGCTGGTGATTTCTGCACAGTGCAGAGAATGGGGTGGCCGGGCCGAAGTTGTTGTCGTAATTGTTGATTCGTTCCCGTCGAGAGCCACCTCGGATATCATCTCCACTTTCATCTTGAGGTCCTGATTCCTTCTCTGGAGGTCCACAATCACGGAATTCAGGAAATCAATCTGTGTTAAAGGAGAGCGTGAGATGGTGAGCCATCTGCAGGAGCCTTCGGAGCCCGCCACAGAGGAGGCTGGGCCCCGCTTCCAGTCCCCGCCCCAGGGTTGGAGGCAGCCAGAGCTCCCCTTTCCCTTCCTGAGCGCAAGCTCCCGGGTGCCCCAGGGAAGACCCCAGGAGGACATGCTGGGCCCCCTCGGTTCCTCTCAGAGCAGGGAGTCAAGAGGGCCTTCCCTCTCCTACAAAGACAGACTCACTTCTTTAAAATCCACGGGGGTGGGGGAAATCCCACTTTACAAAAGTAAGCATGACTATAGGCACAAACATTCATGTTTCAGTTAAAAACTGGCAGGTTTGTGTCTGAGTGATAGCACAGCGGGAAAGGTGCTTGCCTCGCACGCAGCCAACCCAGGTTTGATCCCTGGCATCCCACAGGGGCCACTGGAGAGCAGCCAGGAGTAATTCCTGAGTGCAGAGCCAGGAGGAAGCCCGGAGTATCGCCAGGTGTGGCCCCCAAAGAAAGAAGAAAGAAAACCAGAAAAACAGACTGATTCTTTTTCTCCCTCAGGGCAAGTTCTGATGAGTCTCTGAGACTGCCCAGGCCCCCCCACACTGGAGCCAAGAAACACAGATCTCTCTTCCCCCAGCTAAAGAAAACAAAAAAAAACAAAACATGGAAATGTTCAGTTCCCAACAAGCCCATGCAGGGTCCACGTCCACAGCCCACATGTAAAGTTCACTTCAGCCCACATGTGCCGTCCAGGGCCACCGGCTGTTAAGTACAGAAGTGCAGGAAGTGAGGGTGTGCGGGAACTCCACAGGGCACGGAGACCCAGATGGTCTCCTTCCTCAGAGAGGATTCAAACTATAAAGTGCTGCAGGCCCGGGTGTGATGGAAGGGGGTTGCGGAAGGAGAGACATCAAGGAGGCCCCAAGGCTGACTCCTGCCGCAGGCCAGACCTGAGCCTGCTGATGGTAGGTGCGGGCACTGGGGTCTGCAGCCAAGTGTGCACACCCCAGAGGACCCCACCCAGCTGTCTCCCTCGACAGGAGCAAGAAGCAGGAAGGCGGCCCAGAGGACCAGACTCTCCCAGCTCTGTGCCCAGAGCATGCGCAACGTGGCCAGGACAGCCACATGTTGGTGGACGTTTCCGTTTGCGACCGGACTTCCTGATGGGAAGGAGGCCCTCCAAAGTGGTGTTCGACTCTGGCAAAGTGAAGATCTGCCAATTTTATGGGAGCCCGAAGCCCAGGTTCTGGGAGAGCAGCAAGAGTAAGGGCAGTGGAGGGGTCTGGCTTCTCGGGCTCTGGCAAGGACATGACCCCTTGACTGAAGGGATGTGTCCTTGTCCATGGGGTCTTTCACTCCGTAAGCATCACCTCTTGTGCTGGGAGCATGCGGGGATGGGGTTCCGGCCTTGTGTGCCCAGCCCCTGGTTCTCACGCGCGCCAGGTGAGCACCGCCCCTTCTTCCTCAGCTTCCTTCTTTTTGGCTTCATTTATTTTGATTAATCAATTAATTTGGGGGGGTGGCTTTTTGGGTCACAACCCGGCATTCCTCAGGAGTTCCTGGCTCTGCACTCAGGAATTACTCCTGGCGGTGCTTCGGGGACCATATGGGATGCCGGGGATGGAACCTGGGTTGGCCATGTGCAAGGCAAACACCCTACCTGCTGTGCTATAGCTCCGGCCCCATTCTCGGATATCTTAAATGGTAGATATTCCCCGACTCTTTTGAAGCATGCATACATATATACATATGTACATGTCTGTGTATGTATACACGCTTATCTATAACCTTTGTGGGTTTGGTTTGTTTGGTGGGTGGGGACTAAGCCCTGGCTCTGTTCTCAGGGATCACTCCTGGCGAGGGAGGAGCAGCCCAGGCCGTCAGCAGTCACTCGAGCCCGGGAAAGTGGGGCTGTGTGGTCAGAGGGCACTGGCTCGCCTTCTCACGGTCATCAAAGAGCCTTGAGACGCTGCATATGTCAACACATGTGGCTTCTCTTCCTGTCCCGGCCCAGGCTCTGGGCGAGCTAACTGGGGCGTCCAGTCCCTGCCGGGCTCCTTGCTCCGCCGAGCAGTCTGGGAGTGGTCAGCTGTTCAGCGATCTCGCCAGGCCGCCCCATGTCTCCCGGATCCTGTGTGGTCACTCCGCGCAGCACCTCCCCAGGGGTCATACAGGGATCACGCAGGGGTACACTTCCCCTCCTGTCCCATGCGAGAACCAGGGACCAATTACTCCTGGCGGTGCTCAGGGGACCATATGGGATGCCGGGGATTGAACCTGGGTCTGCCGTGTGTAAGTCAAACGCCCTCCCCGCTGTGCTATCGCTCTGGCCCAGGATATGGTTTCTCTCAAGGCTGAGGCCGGGCCTAGACGCCCTGGTCACCACCATCACCCACCTCATTCTGCAAGTTTGCATTGGTGTTCCTGGTGTCCTCCAGGGAGGCCAGGGTCTCTGTCTTCTCCTGGGACAGTTGCTGCATAAAATGCCTGGCATCTTCCGCTGTCTGCACAGCCTGGAGAGAGAAACCTCGTTGAGCCACGCCGGGGGGGGGGGGTGCAGGGAGGGGTTGGCAACAGTGGCACAACACAGCGTGAAACGCCCCACAAACCACCCACACCTGCCACAGTGGCTCTGGCCCCGCTGGCCGCCGGTTCATCCTACGGGGACTCGCGTCTGAGCCGCTCAGCAGCAAGACTGACACCCAGAAACAGCCCAGGGCTCCCAAGAGCCTCCATTCCTCACACAGAATAAAAATGACATGAGCGGACAGCTAAGCAGGCCTGGGTGGAAAGCGTGGGGAGGGGGGGAAGGAGAGGAGATGTGAGCAGTGAGCACCGGTGTGGGAGTGGGAGAACGGCAAACCCTGAGTCAGCTGGGAAGAGAGAACACCTGCCCGGCACCAGGCACCCTCGAGTCCAGGCTGCCCTGCACCGGGCACACTGCTGGTGGCACAGGGCCCCCCCCGAGTCCCAAGTGAGCAGACTCAGGGCAACCGCTCAAAGTCCCCCCGGAAGACACCGCTCTACTTTACAACTTAGTGCCTCTCTCATGACTTCCCTTACGTCTTGAAGAGCCACAGTGCAATCTTCCGTGAGAACTCCCCCCGGATATGAACATACTGTTCTTTTTGGTTTTATTCACAGCTTAGGCCTTGTCCTAGAGGTCAGCAGGCACGTGGTGACGAGCTGTCCCTGCGCCCGCAGCAAACAGCCCGTGACACACGGGTTCCGTGGGGGTGCACCTCTCCTTGTGCCGACGAAGAGCAATCCTCTTAACCGCTAAAAGGGGGTGCCCGGGGCCAACGGGGGTCGGCCCTGCTCCACTTTACCGTAAAAGACTGCAGCGTCTCGAGCTCTCTGATCTTGAAGGTGAGCCTGATCTTGTCCTTCTGGGCCTCCAGGAGGTTGGCCGAGACGTGGCTGCTGGTCTGGGCCAGCCGACTGACCTCCTTCTGGAGGAGGAAGTAACTGCCGGCCAGCTGCTCCTTCTCCCGCAGGATCTCGGCCACCTTCTTGTCCGACCGCGCCTTCTCCTCCAGCAGGTCCAGGTGCTCGGCCTGCAGCCCCTGTGCGTGCGTCCGCAGCTCCTCCGCCTCCTGCTCCAGCAGCCCCAGGCGGCCTCGCAGCTGGCTGGCCTCGTGGGCGGCTGCCTGGGTCTCCTGGGCGTGGGCCTCCCGCTCCTGCGCCAGGGCCTGCTGTGCCGCGAGCCTGTCCTCCGCCAGCCGCCGGCACTCCTCCTGCCGCTCCGCATCGAGCGCCTCCTTGGCCTGCAGCACGCTGGCGTGTGTCTTCTCCAGGCTGCGGGCTGCATCCCTGGCCTCCTGCAGCGCCGCCTCGAGGGCGCCCTGGCTGGCCGCCAGCCCCTGGAGCTCCTGCTGCAGCGCCTCCAGCTCGGCCTTGTGCACGGTCTTGGTGGCCTCGTCCAGCTGCGTGCGCAGGCAGCTGGCCTCGGTGCCCAGCAGCTCCTTGGCCTGCAGCGCCGCCTCCAGGCTGGCGCCCAGCTTCTCCTGCTCCTGGCGCAGCAGGTCCTTCTCGAGCTGCAGCTCCTTGTTCCTCTGAGCCAGGCCGTCACGCTCCAGCTTCAGGGCCACGCACAGGCTGTCGAGCTCCAACTGCTTCTCGAGGGCCGACTCTTTCTCGGCTGTGAGCTCCTCGATCTCTTGCACCAGCGACTTCTGATCCCACGCCAGCTCATGATAGGAATACTGCAGCTTCTGGATGATGTTGTCCTTGTCCTTGGCCAGGGATAGGTTCTCCAGAACCAGCTTCTTGACATGCTCCTCCAGCTGGCCCCTCTCCTCCAGGCCCTTCTTACACTCGGCCTAAATACCAGAAATGAAAATGGCAGAGTAGTCTTACCTGCACACGGTGTATACGCGCGCGCGCACACACTCACACAACACACACACACACACACACACTCGCAGGATGGAGAGGCTCAAACACAGTTAGCTTCTTGGGCTCAACATATCTACCTGCCTATTTTGTGGATGGGGGCCCCACACCTGGTGGTGTTCGGGTCTCGCTCAGGGTTCTGTGCTCAGGGATCACTGCTGGCAGGGCTGGAGGACCAGACGGGATGCTGGGGATCAACCCGGGTTGGCCGAGTACAAGGCAGCACTACCCATTCTACTATCAGCCTATTTTATTTTTGAAATGCCGTCTGAAATTATTCCTGACAGCTCCCCGGAAGTTTTAAGTACAGTTGGATCTTGACATTGGGGCATAAGATTTTTTCCCCCCACTTCAATTATTCTATTACAAAATCCATCACTCTGTCATAGAAGGGATGCATTAAAAAACTAGTTTTCAGTACAATTCAAAGAACCACAAAAAGTATTTTGTTGTTGAACTTTGTGCAGAAGGGGAAGGGAAAAGCAACCACTGGTTGTCAAACGATTTTCACAGGGACAAACAGAGGCAGGAAATGGACTTAGTCCCAAAAGTTATACACTTTATAGAAAATCCAGACTAATCCACCAAGCTTTGGAGACTGAAGCCAACAGGTTATGCTTGCCAAACACAGTAACAACAAGTCTCAAAATGGAGACATTAGTGGGCCCGCTCGAGCAAATCGATGAACAATGGGAGGCAGTGTTTGCAGTAATTTGGGAGGGGCCCAGAGGCTCCAGGAGGAGTGGCCGCACACGGGCCAGGGTCTCCCTCACCTGCTCTCCCTGCCCGTCAGCAACGGGTTGTGCGTCTTCGTTTCTGAGTCTCAATGCACACCATAGTTTAACCGCCATGTACTTTCCAGAACTTTCTGCAGCAAGGGCTATCTTCTCTGTCCAGCTCCGCGGACATGAGCCGCAGCAGGCTACTGGTGTGTGCTGGGCAGCTGACCGCTGACGGTTAGGTTACCGGAATGGGGCTGACCTGAGCATGCACACGAGGCTGCTGGCCACAGAACTGGGCCGTGCAGGTGGTCCAGAGAGGAGACGTAGCCCTGGCTCTGGTGCGTGGTGGAAAGAGGCCGGGCACCAACACACACGCGGGCCATGGCCGCCACTCAGCAGCCCTGGTTTCCTCTGATGTAAGCTCGCTTCCGTTTTCTTTGCATTGGCTTATAGGTATGTATACACACACATATACATACAAGCACATACATGTATAGGCATACACATATATGTATAAACTATACATGGGACCAAGCGTGTAAAACTGAAAATGTATCAAAATATGTACATATGAATTAAAATACACTTATTATATGGATATAAAGATGTACACATATGTACATGTTATGTATGTACACACACATATGTGTGTGTACATTATTTTCCTTCTTGTTTTGGGGTTCACACCCGGCAGAGGTCACGGCTTCCTCCTGGGTGCTTGGGGGACCCTGGGGGATGCTGGGGATCCCCCTGTAGGTCACGTGCACAGCAAGTGCCCTCTCACTGCACTAGTTCCAGCCGCTTTATTTCTCCCCACTGAGCTTCGAACCTTAACATTTCTTTGATACATGAAAAAATGCCTTTGAGCAATCAAGTGAAAACATGAAGGCCTGAACTTACCGAAAAAGCTGAAAACAAAACGGACAGCCCAAGCTGGGGTCCCTGGGCTTCTATGTGCTCTGCCGGGCGCCCCGGGAGCAACCCCCTTCCGGCTCTCACAGGCGCCGACGGGCAGAGGAAGTGTCTGAGGCTGCAGGCCGAGGCCCCCAACAGAGCCCGACCCCGAGACGGCGGCCCTGCGCCCACACACCTTGGCCTCGTCGGCTTGCGTCTTCAGCTCGGCCACCTCCCGCAGCAGGCTCCCGTTCTCCGCCTGCACCGCCTGCAGCTTCTCCTCCGCCTGCAGCAGCAGCTTCTGCAGGGCCTGCAGCGCCTCCTCGTGCTGCGCCTGGCTCTCCGTGGTGGACTTGGCGTGCTCGGCCTGCAGAGCCTGGAACTGGCTGCGGCTCACGTCCACCTTCTCCCCCTGCGGGGAGCCGGGGGCCACCGTCAGCCGCAGGCCCCCTGCCTGCCCCCAGCACACACGCGCGCGCGCGCACACACACACACACACACACACACACACACAACGCACACAACGCACACAAACACACAAACATACCCGAACACACACGGCGACTCTGCTCACCAGCACACACACACAATGTTCGTGAAAATGAACTTGCACTTAGAACATAGATACTGGGGGCTGAAGGGCTGGCACAGGGTCCAGGCGCTCGAGAACAGCCAGCCGGTTAGACCCTGAGCCAGGAGTACCACCGAGTTTGGGGGGAGCCCCAATAAACATGGTGATCATCTGGGGGCTGGGAGAGAGAGAGCACTGAGTAAGGCCACTTGGCCCCGGTCTGAATCCCGGCACTAACAGGAATATCCTGAGCACAAAGCCAGGAGTCGCCTCCAAGGACTGACAGGCATGGCACTAGTCCCCCACCACCACCACCAAAAAAAAAAAAAAAAAATATATATATATATATATATATATATACACCCCAAGGCCAGAGCAATAGCCCAGCGGGGAGGGTGTTTGTCTTGCACAACCCGCCTTTGATCCCCAGCATCCCATAGGGGATGCACCATCAGTAGTAATTCCTGAGTGCAGAGCCAGGATTGACCCCTGAATGTCCCCAGCTGTGACCCAAAAAGACAAAAAACAACAAGAACAACAAGAACAAAAAACCCAGAAAACAAAAATAATCCACCCCAAACTCAGCTATCAATGCCCAGTGTGTACCTGCCTGGCAAACACGAGTGAGTTGTGCAAGTATGTATGTACTTGCTTGCATGTCCAAGGACATGTATGAGTCTGCACATGACAGAAGCCCATGTGTGTATACTGGGGTGTGTGCATGGCTGTGGACACACGTGTGTACACATGTTCTCGAGCATACACAGATAGACTGTGATGCTGCGTGTGCTGGGCCCATGCTGCCCCGGCAAGGACGATTCCGTTGGAAACCTCCCGCAGGGTTCTGAATGGCTCCTTCAGGGCTCAGTCTCGGGTCCTGACGGGACCCCGTCAGTACAGTCTCAATGGAAAGGCCCAGTTCATCAAGGTCCAGCGCCGGAGTGATGGGACTGTGGAGAGGGCGTTTGCCTTGCACGTGGCTGACCCAGGTTCAATCCCCGGAATCCCATGTAGTCCCCCAAGCTCCGCCAGGAGTAATTCCTGAGTGCAGAGCTAGGAGTAACCTCTGAGCATCACCAGGTGTGACCCAAAAAGCCAAAAAAGAAAACAAAAACAAAAACAACCAGATACTTTAGGTGTTTTGCTTTGTATGTGCCCAACCCAGGTTCAATACCCAGCATTCCACGTGGTCCCCTGAGGGCCACCAGGTGAAGGTCTCAGCACAGATGAATACTAAAAAGCCCAAGACACAAACAAACACACACACACACACACACACACACACACACACACATACACACAAATCCTAAAAAGAAAACCAGAAAACACACTTTGATCCAGTGCAGGAAGGTGTCTGGAAGGTTCCAGAAAAGCGGCCTTCCCAGCACATGTCTCTCACCCCCTCCCCTTGCTGTGAGCCCCCAGGGCTCCCGGCTGCCAGGGGAGACAGAGCCGAGGGGGCAGGGGCACGGGAGAGGAGCCTGAGGCGCTGCTGAGGGGAGGAAGGAGCCCGGCACTCCGGGAGCATCGCTGGCCACTCACTGATCAGGCAGAGGCGACGGGCACAGAGGGGACAGAGCAGCGCACCTACCTTTGCTGCCCCAATGGGGGCTCGCACAGCCCCTGGGGCTTTCTAGCTGACACGCTCGTGAGCCTCAGAGGCGATAGGGCCGAGCTCGCCTGAGGAGGCTTCGCTTTGCCCTCAGCAAGGTGAAGATCAGCGTCCGACTCCCCTGGTACTCACCAAACTCCGAAGCTCTTTCTCCAAAGCCTCCTTCACTCGACTGACTTCGTTCAAGTTCTCCTGAAGACGACGAAGCGCTAGCTCCTTCCCCTGCAGCTCCTCGGCCAGGCTATCGGCCTACCAGAGTGACAAGGATGGAGTGAATGGACCAAAAAGACGAACAGGAACAGGAAGGGGAAAACAAAACAGAAAGCACATATGAGAAGCCCATGACCCAACACAACCCCAAAGAACAGAGGTGTGAGGTGAGCGCGATTGCCTGAAGCTCTCGAAGCCAAGGCCTTGGCGCCATCAGTTCTGGTGATGACTGTCTAGTGGTGACTGAAAACGGCTCAAACAGAGGCGTTTTCTAGACCTAAATTTGGAGCGACCAGAAAATAAGAAAGCCTATGAGAAAGATTGACTTTCCAGGGGCGGGGAGACGGCACAAAGGGCTGGAGTACACACCAGGCCCGAGTTGGAACTGCAGCACCACCGGGCGAGCCTGAGATCGGTCCACAAGCAGAAAAGACCCACTACTGCTGGGCGGGAGGACCCCAGAGCCCAGAGCATGGCTTGGCGAGGAAGAAGGACGTAAGCAAGGGAGGAGGGAGGCTAAGGATACGAAGGAGGGAGGGAGGAAACAGGGAAGAAAGGGAAAGGGAGGGGAAGGAGGGAAGAACAGGTTATCTTTTTTTTTTTTTTTTTGGCCCGTTAGAGCTAATAGATGAACGACGGGAGGACAGTGACAATGACAGTGACCCTATGGGATCCTGGAGATCGAAATCACGTAGGCCGTGTGCAAGGCAAATGCCCTTCCCACTGTACTATCACTCTGGCCCCCAAGATTTACTTTCTTGTAGTTTCTTGTCTGTGACTTTAAAAGTCTGAGGTGTCTCAATATGAAATTTAAATCGAAGAACCTCTAATCCACTAGACAGCAGTCACAGAACTTGATGTTTGTTACATCTTGATGCGAACAAGTGGGTCAACTATCCCCTGCTGTGTCCTAGGAATTGATTCCGTTTGTTTCTGGAATGCCAGCTAAGGAGTCCTGAGTCCTGAGAGGAACTCCCGGGGGTCTCTGGGACCTTCTGTTATGTCTGTCAGTCCTGTCTACAAATCCCACAGCCCTTCCAACTTGGCCAACAGAGAAGTTTCTCCAACAAAGCGCACAGCGCCAGGGGGGTGGGAGGGAGGCGGCTGGGAGGGCGCGTCTCTGCCACCACAATCCTATAGGAGGAAAAGGGCATTTCTCGGGGCTCCTTGGTGAGAACTGCAGCTTCCTCGGCTTGGCCCAGATCTCACTGTCTTGTCCTTCCCCAGGGTCAGGGCTACCATGAGAGTCCATGCCCGTGGCCAGCAGGAGGCCATGCTGGAAGGCGGACTTGGCCCAAGCACCCCTTAGAGGCTGAAAGGGCTGAAATCTCTGCAGGGCTGGGCTGGGGCTTGTGCTGCAGGCAGGGAGGGGTTGGCAATGAGAAATACCAAGATGGGCCACGTCACCAGCCCTGAGGGAGCTCAGAGGTTCAGAGGCATTGAGCACCAGCTGGAAACTGAGGCGCCTCGGGGAGAGAACGGCAAAGCCAGTCACACGAGCAGGTGGTCAGCAAGGTCAGGGAAGGACCCCTGCGGCCAGCCTCGAGCCCAAGGGTCTGGGCGGAGTCGGCGAGTACGCAGGGGGCCCAAGGGGGGGGGCAGAGGTTTGCTTTGGGGGCTCCTATCTTGTTTTCTCACTGGCCTTATGAAGAGTTCTCTGTTTCAGAAAGACCCCAGATGGGCCCGATTAGCCAGGGCCTAGGCTAGCATGGCATCCGGGTGCTGGGGACCAATGACCGCCCCAGAATCGTGCCGACACGTTCTCAGTCCCATCAGAGGGAACCGCACGGGACGTGACCGGGAGACCTGTCAGCACCAAGCCGGAACACGGCGGCGAGCACACTGACACACAGCATGCAGGGACCGAGCGTGGAAGTGGGCGAGGGCGCCCGGGTACCAACCTGCCGCTCTCGGCCCGCTCTGCATTCTCTAACTCCTGAATCTGCCGCTCAGCCACCTGGAGCTGCCGCCTGAGCTTCTCCATTCCCAATTTACCTCGGAACTGGCCTTCTGGAGCCCATCGAGCTGCAAGAACTTCTGCTGGGTGGCCTCCAGCTGTGCCGTGGCATCGGCCAGGGCCTGGGCTTGCTGACTACACATGGCCCACAACTCCTCCAGGTGCGTTACCTTCATCTCCGCCTCCTGCAGCTTGTTCAGGGCGTCCTCCATCTCCACCAGGTGCTGGTCCTCGGTCTGGTCCAGCTTGGCCCGCGCGGCCTCCAGGCTGTTCTTCTGCTCCTGGGCCGTCCTGTCCAGCCGCGACCTGAGCGTCTGCAGCTCAAAGGCGTGCGCTGCACGCTCAGCCACCTGCTGGGCCTTCAAGTTCTCCACCTCCTGCTGGTACTCGAACTGCAGCCTCTCCATCTGCATCTTGAGCTCGGCCAGCTCGGCCGCCTCGGCGCCCACGCCCCGGCTCACGGACGCCTTCGGCTCACCCATGGCCTGTTGGTGCGGGGCGATGGCCGTCTCCAGCTTGGACTTCCACGGGGCGATCACGTCCGTGTTCTCCTCGTTGGCATGGTCCAGCTTGGTTCTCAGCCCCTCGTTCTCCTTGGCGAGCTTCTCGGAGGCCGCCTGCAGGGCCTTCACCTCCTTCTGGTGGGAAAACAAAATTTCCATGAACTTAAAACAGGAAGGAAAGGAAGAAGAAATAGAAATTATTCTTTTGCAAACTGACTGTTTGCTTTTTCTTGTTTTAAGGAATACCTTCCAATAAACTGGGGTTCTAAAGGATTTGATTTGTGCTGCTCGACTGAAAATCAAAGCCGAGGCAAAGGCGTAGACCCAACTGTCAGAACGAGAGAAAAACGCTCATCAACAGCAGCCTCCGGCCCCAAGGAGCAGAGGTGCCTCCGCCGGGCCCTCCCAGGTGCATGACCCCAGGTATCCCTGTCTGATTCTGAGTCTCCAGCAGAAGTGGTCCCGGCAGGGTCGGCCAGGCCACCCCGCATCCTTGCCTGCACCCTGCAAGCCTCTGGGACCTGCCCGGGCTTTACCTCCAGGTCGCCTTTGGTGATGGACTCCTCTTCGACTCGGAACTGGAGGTCCTCCACTTTCCTGTGGGGGAGAGGGAGAGTTGTGAGGGGCGTCACTGCTGCCCCCCATGAGGGCCACCATCCTGTAGATGCGCGCCCGACCCAGCCCCCGGCTCCACACACAGGAGGGCTGAGAGAGTCAGCGAGGGCCAGAGCGAGATTACAGCGGGCAGGGCGTTTGTCTTGCACGTGGCTGACCCGGGTTCAATTCCCAGCATCCCATTATGGTCCCCTGGGCAATGCCAGGAGTAATTCCTGAGTGCCGAGGCAGGAGTAACCCCAGAGCATCGCTGGGTTGACCCAAAAAGAAAAAAAAGAAAGTCAGCGAGTCCCCTCGGCTGCGAGCACTGGGTGGGACCCGCAGGCTACAGGAGGAAGCTCTGTCGAGCCAATGCCAGGCGCAGTGCCATATCAGCCTTTTCTGCCTCGCAGCTAACAGAGGTGGTTAGAGACTGACCAGGTGTGCGTGCCAGTCCCTCCCAGCCAGCGCCTGTCCCCGCATCGGGACAACAACTGAGCCCCTGGGGGAGAAGCAGCAAACGACTCGGGGCCAGGGCGGGGGGGCAGGAGGGGCTCCCAGGGGACGTGGCGAGTTCAGCATGTGGTGCTGAGAGGCTGAGCCGGGTACTGGCAGTGCCCCTGGGCACCACACTGCCGGGAGCCCATCTGAGAAGACGGTCTTGGCCGGCACCCCGTGTCCGTCTGTCTGCAGCCTGGCCTGAGCCCTGCCTGTCTGCTGCCGTGCCCCATGGGTGCTGTGGGTTTCCTCCCGCCCAGGATTAACGCCAGGGACTCCCACAGGGCCCCACTGGGATACGACAGTTCCCAGCCACCCAGCACAGGCCTCCGGAACACCAGGCCACGTGGACACAGCAGTGAGGGCCGGGGGTGCCTGGGCTCCAGTGAGCTTCCCCCATTCCCCCCCGTGTGGCCACGCTCAGGACTGGGCACCCGGTGGTTTCTGGTCCTCACAGCCCTGGAAGGCCGGGCGCGCCCCGCCCGAGGCAGTTCCCCAGCTTGGGGCACGGCCTCACCTCTTCTCCTCCTCCAGCTGGTTCAGCAGCTCCACCTTCTCCCGGTCGCTCGCTTCCAGCATGGCCCGCTGCTTGTCCATCTTGGCCCCTAGCTCCAGGACGTGCTGTGGAGGCAACTGCGCGTGAGTGTCCTCGCCCGCCCCCGACAGCCCTCTGTGGGCTGGCACCGCCACCTGCCACCGCGGCACACTGAACGCGTCTCCCACCTAAGCTGCAGCGTTTCTGGAAGGCCGGAAGGGAACCACACCACGAAAGCACCAGCGGGGACAACTTGGTGCTCCCGGAACCCCCACGGGGTGAGGATAAGGGGCATGTGATCAAACCACGCGCCGGATGCCACCGCAACGACGGCAGACGGGGACCCACGGCCTCTCCCTGCACTGCCTGCACCAAGGTCGCGCCCAGCATTTGCCGCAAGCGTCTCTTGGCCCCGGCACTGTCGTCTGCACAGACGTCACCTGGTCGTGCCTGTCCCGGCCAGGGCCAGCTCCTGCTCTATCACCCCCACATGGCTCGTGGCCTTGGCCACCTCCACCCTCTCCAGGTCCCGCTGGGCCAGCAGCTGCTGAATGTGCTGCTGCTTCTCCTTCAGTGCCTCTTGGAGGGCGGTGGTGCTGGAGATCTTGCAGGCATAGCGAGAGGAGGTTTCTGGCAACTGCAAAGGAAAAAGAGACGTGAAGGGGGTGGGGGTGGCGGACGCGGGCATGCACACGGCTATCCTCAGCAAAGCACATGGAGCAGCGCTGCATCCTTGCATATGGGCCAGCGACTCTTAGCAGAAGCGTCTTGAAACCTTCCCGAAGATCCTTGGACAGGACCTGAGCTCCACTGACGGGCTTCGTGGGAATCCAGAGACTCTTCTGGAGAGCCGGAGGCAGCCCCCTCCACAGCCCGCTCTGGCTTGAGCTTCCTTAAGGCTGAGCCCTTGGCATGAGCTTGAGGCCGGCTCCAGCATCTTCAGCCTTGTAGGTCCGTCTGGGTCTCCCAGGGCAGCCTGGCCCTTCTCTCTTCCTCTTCCTTCCAGCTCACCTCGCTCTCCCCAGCACCCGCCCCAGGCCTGAATAACAGTAACCAGAGACTCTTGTCTCTGGGAATGGCCTCGTGCCCCTGAGGGTCACTGGGTGTGACCCCATAAAAGACCCCTGTGCCATCTGCCTTCGAAAGTGGGGGATGAGAGGCTAGAATGGTAAAGTTGCGGGGAAGGCGCTGGCCTTGCAGGCCGCTGACCCCAGCTGGATCCCAGGTACCCACCCCATAGGGTCCCGAGCCCACCAGGAGTGACTCCTGAGTGCAGAGCCCGGAGGAAGTCCTGAGCATTGCTGGGGTGTGGCCCAAAATCCAGGAAAAAAAGGAACAAGTGGTGGGTGAGCATGTGTGAGGGCTCACGCCCAGAGAGCAGGACAGCAAGGGCAGCTCAGGGGAAGATCAAGCACAAAGGGAAGGAGAGAAGAGGCAAAGACAGTGGGAGGGGAGGGGAGTGGGCTGGAGGGCCGCGGGGACCGGGGGTCCTGTCCGTTCTGTCCTGGGCTCGTGGTCGCTCATGGTTGCTCTGCAGACCCAGTTTCCTTGCGGCACAACGGCCCCTGCAGGCGGGGACACAGCGGGACCTGGTCTTCATTCTTCAGGCACACGGTGGCGGGGGCTGGGGCGGGGGTGGCCGAGGATGTCCGCTCCTTCTGCCCGGCCACGCCTGACCCATCGCCCTGCTCTTGCCGCTTCCCTGCATCATCTGAGCTGCTGCCAATTGCCTGCTGACTGACGGGCCCAGCAGGGCCCAGGCTGTCCACTGCTGCTTTGCCTGCTGGGAGCTCTCGAGCTACCTGGTTCTGTCCGGGGAGCGGCTCATCCTTGCCTCTGCGTAAGGATCTGGCCGTGACTTCCCAATACACTTAAAGTATATTGGTCAGATTAAAAGCCCGGCAAGCTACCGAGAGTATTCGATATGCCAGACACAGTAACAATAAAGTTTCCAATGGAGACATTACTGGGCCCACTCGAGCAAATTGACGATCAACGGGAGGGCCTTTACTTACTTTACTTACTAAATGCTCTCCCCAGGGCCAAAGAGTCTATTGTGGGGTGGGGGGGGTGGGGGAAGGTACTTTCAGAGGTTCAAGATCCAGCAACGTCAGGAGTGACACAACCCCCCTGCAGAGAGCCAGGAATAAGCCCTGAGCACCCCTGAGTGTGGCCCCAAAACCAAATAATAAATAAATAAAATTTCTAGGAGCACACGAGCTCTTGGGCCCAGCCATGTGCAGTGCTGCCGGGAACTGCAGTCAACTCTGATTTCAAGGGGTGGCTGGGAAGAGCTTGACAGCCTTGGGGGTCTCCAACAAGACCTGGGCTCAAACCCCCTCCACCAGGAGCAGCCCCCAAGCACCACGCCTGGAGTCCCTGAGCACTGCCAGGTGAGCCCCAAAACCAAAGAGCAAAAATAAAAAACTAGGAAAGGCGGGCGGCGGTGTTCCCTGAGCCTCCTGGCCTGAGCGGTGGGGCACACACACGCTTCCTGGGCCCGAGACAGCTCCCTGAGGAAACCAGCCCGGGAGCGAACGGCTTCTTTCAGCCAACCGTGGAGACGAACGAGACTGTGAGTTCAGGCGCCAGAGCAGAGAGAAAGCAGCACCCCTGGCATGGGGGGAGGCGAGCGCTGAGGGGCTGGGCAAGGTGGGGGCCACGAACTGAACTCAGGATGTTGATGCCAAAGCCTCTGCCCTGCGCGTGGTGTGTGAGGCCCCAGGCTCCATGCCAGCAAGGCCAGACCCTCTGTGGGAGCCTGGTACCTCAGAGAGCAACTCAGCCAACAAGCGAACCGGGAGGCTCCCACAGGGCACGCCCGGACCTGTGTGCATGTATGTATGCATGCACGTATGTTCCTCTGGGCATATCTACACACACCTGTGTGCACACGCGCATTGTGTCTATGTAGGTACGTGCCTGTGTGTATATACCCATAAGCCTGTGTATATATGGTATGCACTACGTGTACATGTATGAGTCGCTGTGTGTGTGTGTGAACACTTGTGTGTGCACGTATGGAATTACATTGTCGAGGTATACTTCCATGAAGTCACACAGAATCATTCTATATTCCTGTCATATGTGCTAACGGTGATGTGCAGTGCAGGAGTGAGCTCCGCCCTGCGTAAAGATATGCAAGGCAGGGGCCAAAGGGCTGGAGAGCGAAGCCCCAGCGCTGCCCAGGCTCAATCCCGGAGGCCCGCCAGGAATAATCCCGCGCACAGAGGCGGGATAAAGCCCTGGGCTCTGCCAGGTGTGACCCCAGAACAGAACAAACAAGACAGCGGGGGGAGGCTGGAGATACGGCTCAGGCGTGGGGCTCTTGCTCGGATGTGGGAGGCCCCGGCTCAACCCCAGCACTGCAAACGGCCCCTTCAAGCACTGCAGGGTGTGGCCCACAGTCAAGCAGAAAAACAAAACCGAATTCCACAAACGGGCTGGCTCGCAAGGGAAGGCGAGGGGCTTCTGAGTCTGCTCCCCTCCTAAATGGTGAGGCGAGGGGAAGGAGGATTCGGACGTGAGGATGGAGGCAGGGCAGGGAAACCTGGTGGTGGTCGAGCAAGACAGGACTGGCCCCAGGCCTGTGCCCACGGCGCATGGCCTCCTGGCTCCCGTTCCCATGTCATCTGTTTTGTATCTTCCATTGCACACACACTCATTCCCTCCTCTTCCGCATCAAGGGTCAATGCACGGAGCAGAGGGGGCAGCAGGAAGCGCAGCCCCCAGCAAAGCCAGCCCCCTGGGACACATCTCCATCGTGGGCCCGTTTCCCTGTGGACAATATCTCAGGACACCCTTGCACATTCGGACACACTTTAGTGTTTAGGACTCAGAGAGATGTGAGGGGAGAAGCCACGAGGTCCCAGCTTTGACTTGCAGCCCCGCAATGGACAGAAGTCGAGGCCCCTCTGCATGTCGACAGGGGTGCAGAGGGACAGGAGGGAGCAGGGAGGGACGGAGAGAGCAAACAGGCAACGCCAAGCGCCAAGCGTTCCCCAGAGTCTCTGGGTCCCGCTCTGACCCTCCGACGCCCCCTTCAGCTCCCCCACTTCATCCCTAAGGCGGCCTGAGCCCTGAGCACCCGAGGAAAGGCCCATCCCTGCTCCTGTCACCGGTGGTGGCTGGGAAGCCGCTCGCCTGCCCCCCGGAGCAGCCCAGCCCACCCAGTCCTGCTCCGCCTCTCACCCCTGGGGCCGTGGGAGTCTGTGAGGGCCTGAGAACCGCGCGGGGTGGGGGGAGCTTCTTACTAGTCCCACGCGGCTGAGCCTGCTGCTCACGGATGAGGCCACGGAGCTCACGGAGCTGAGCGAGGAGGCCGACGGGCAGCGCTTCAGGCTGGCGGGGGTGGTGGCCATCACACGCCTCACGGGGGCCGCCTTGGCCTTGGCCGGCGTCGTGGAGGGGAAGCCAATCTTGGTGACTTTGTGAATGCGAACAAACAAGCCGTACTTGGGCTGACACTGGAAGTACCTGCGACAACGAGGAGGGGGGGATAAAAGACCCCTTTGGCAAGAGAGACAGGCGCCGACCGAGGCGTCCACTGAGTCCCACAGCCTCACACGCCCACAGACTAACACGCTCCCACAGCCCCACACTCCCACACACTCACACCCCAACAAACACTCCCACACTCTCACACCCCAACCAACAGTCCCACACTCTCACACTCCCACTCACCCCAACAAACACACTCACACCCCAACCAACACTCCCACATTTCCACAGCCCCACACTCACACACTCATATACACACCCCTCATACATACATATCCACACCCCAACAAACACTCCCACATTTCCTCAACCCCACACTCACACACTCACACCCCAACCGATAATCCCACACTCCCACACACTCACACCCCAACCAACACTCCCACACTCCCAACGTCCCACACTCACAAACACTCACACCCCAACAAAAACACACTCACACTCACACCCCAACCAACACTCCCACACTCCCACAGCCCCACAGTCACACACACGCACACCCCAACCAACACTTGCACGCTCTCAAACCAACAATGACACGCTCTCATTCCCTCACAAACATGCTCACACCCCCACCAACACTCACATGCTCATGCCCTCACCAACACTCTCACAGCCCCACACTCACACGCTCACATACATACACCCTCATACATACATAGCCACACTCCGAAGCACACACATTCAAACATTCACACACACACTCCCTCGCACGCCGCCCACCCCCACCGTGCAAACCAGGGGCGATTCCAAGCAGCCTCCCCGGCATCTGAAGGGCGACAGCAGGCCCGGGGGGTTCCTGCGGGCCGAGCACAGCTGCATGTGGGAGCCCCAGGCTGTCCCCACATCCCTGCAGGGTCCCCGAGTGCCACCGGAAGTGGCCCCGCCTAAGAACCAAGTGAAGTGGCCTGCAGTCCCCTCAGCGCCTCCCGGGCACCGTGCATTGCTCCAGGCTGTCTGGGGGAGGGGCAGGTGCACCTACCTCGTTCCGGCCACGGCGCCATCGTTCTTGCCCAGCGGCTTGTCCAGCTCCACACCACACCAATCCCCCTTAGCGAAGTTCGTCTCCCCGAGAAAGCGCACCACACCGGCCTTCACGCCTCCCACCTGCCGGAGGGACGCAGGTCAGGCACCCTGGACTGCGCACAGCGCCCCCACCCCCGAGAAGGAACATTCTGGCTTCAGAGTAGGGATTTCCTTAAGAAATCCCAAAGGTCAAGGTGCCATTTACCCCTGCAACCCCTACAGGGTGAGCAGATGCTGCTGCTCAGTGTCCATGCAAGGCAGCGGCATTCACACCCACTTGCTGACACCGGTGGCCTGGCTGACCACACCCCCGGGAATCTCTGACCCAGGCCAGCCACCTGGTGTGGCGAGGGGGTCGCTGCCCCGTGGGTGTGGGAGCGGAGCCGTGGCAACCCCACCGCTGGAGAACAATTAAGCCAGAAACCAGCTAAAGGAAAATGACTGTTCTCATATCTTAGCGGACTTCCATTTTCCAGTTCTCCTTCACTATGCCTTGGCTTCACGCTTGGCCCCTGGGACGCAGAGCAAAGCAGAATCACAGCGTTGGACACTGACGGGAATGCTGACAAATAGGGCTGGAGCACTGGGGGAAGGGCACTTGCTTTGTGTGCGGCCACCCTGGGTTCAATCCTCAGCACCCAAGATGGTCCCCCTAGCCCGCCAAGACTGATTCCTGAGTGACCCCAAAACCAAAAAGTCAAAACAGAAAGAGAGAGAGAGAGAGAGAGAGAGAGAGAGAGAGAGAGAGAGAGAGAGAGAGAGAGAGAGAGAGAGAAACCTCAACTAATAATGCCCGAGAGCGCAGTTTTCTTTTTTCGGGTCTGGGGTAGGACTGGGTTCACGTGCTAGGGCGTCACTCGCAGCACGAGGGGTAGCAGCATCACCCAGAACTGTCTCTGCGAGTCCTGAAGTGCCATCTGCAAAGGCCCTGGCACAGCCTCCGTGGCCAGGCGTGGGCCCTGGGCACTGTGAGTGTGACAAGGAATAAAAGAACAAGAGACAGGTGGCTGGGGTGGCGGCCCTGGGCTGAGAAGAGGCTGCAAAGTTCCTGTCTCACAGCTGGTCATCGGCGAAGAATTTGGCACAGAACATTCCGTCCCCGACCTTGAAGCAGCCTCCTCTAACAGCACAGCTGGAAGCCAGTCAATTCTCTCAAGACCCTGACATCATATCCTGGAAATATCATCTGCCCAAAACTGCTGCAAGCCTGTCTCCAGAACATTCTGTCAGAGCTCAGCTGGAGAGAAGGGAAGTGATCTCCCAAGGTCAGGAGAACCACCACACATCAGCCCGGAGAAGCTCTTCACGGTTGGACTCTGAGACGCCACACGACGGACAGAGTGACCTCCCTCTCTGAGACACCATAAGACTGACCAGAGCGACTGACTGTCCCGCTCTGCGACCCCGGCCTACTTGCGAGCACAGACGGGACTTGAGGTCAGAGCTGGGCATTTCCAGTGACCCCAATGAGGGTCCCTGAGTCTCCAAAGAGAACCAAAGTAGCACAAGCATGGGGGCAACCTGTCCACTGCCAGGGATGGGGAGTGCCAGGGGCAGGGGACCGCCTTCCACAGGCCTAAGTCTGGAACAGCCATGTCAGAGCCTTCGAAGGGCTCCTCGGAGGTCAGTCCCGTAAACATCGGGGCCAGCTGGCGCAGAACCTAGACTTCCTGTGCGCAGGGAAGAATGGGGCAAAGGGCAGGAGGCCCTTTGGAGAGCCGGGAGGGCGCAGCCCTGCACGGGAGCTTCGCCTCAGTGCCCTGAGGCCAGCCCCCACTCGCCACGGCCTCCTGACCACGGCTGCGTTAGGCCGTGGAGCGCCAAGCAAACCTTCCTTGAATTAGGAAAAAGACCAAAGAAAGTGTTTGGGTTTTCTTTTTTCCCCCTTCTTCTTTCAGAAAACAGCCATTATGCTGGTTGTGGTTCCCCCCAAAAACCCTCAAAAACTTTTTTTTGAAAGGCGTGCTCTAGCTGAGGTATGGAGCGATGGAACAGCACAGCGGGCAGGGCGTTGGCCTTGCACACACCTGCCCGGATGTGGTCCCTGAGCACAGGGCCAGGACTCAGCCCTGAGCACCACCACCAATAAATGAATAACTGATCAGAGTTATTCACCGCAGAGCCAGTGGCAGTGTCCCCGCTCCCTTGTTCCAACGACACTGGTGTCCCTGTGTCCGGGTGTGGACGGTTGTGAATGCAAGTTAAAAAAAAAAAAGTCTTTTTTGATCTTTGGGTCTTTGGGTCACACCTGGCGATGCTGAGGGGTGAGTCGTGGCTCTGCATTCAGGAATCATTCCTGCGATGCTTAGGGGACCGTATGGGATACCGGGGAACCCGGGTTTGCTGAGTGCAAGGCAAACGCCCTCTCTGCTGTTCTACTGCTCCAGCCCCCCAAACAGTTTTTAAACCGTGAGTCTCCTCCAGCTCCAATTCCCTCCCCGTGTTACTCTTTGGCCATCCCTGAACCCTGACCGTGACCCTCCAGGACCCTCCGAGGGCCACCCTGCGCCTGCAGGCAGGTCTCCTCACAGCTCTCCTCTCCGGCCTCCACAGCTCTGACACCGGCCTGGCGATGGCCATCCCTGTGGTCCCCGGGAAGCCACTGGCTCCGGGCCAGCCCCCAGTCTGTCTGGTCAGAGCCGCCCGCCTCAGATGTCCCCGAGGTGACTTTTCCCGGCCGCTTCCCACGGGTTCTGAAAGCGTTATTGAGTGCTTCTGCTGGGGGAGAACAGTTGTCTACAGCCAAGCGCCTCTGCTTAGGGGACCTGTGCAGAGGAATGGGCTTGGGGTGGACTGAGGATGCCATGTGCAGGGACCTGGTGACCCCCACCAGAAACTCATCTCACAAAGGGTGCCCCCTCGCCCCCACCGAAGGCCTTCCAGGAGCTGCTCAGAGAAACCCAAGAGCAGGTGCTGAGTCTGAAGATCGAGCAACCAAGACAGCAAAACATACTCTTGAGAATGTTCCGGAGACGGGTCCCTACCCGTGGCCTACCCAGGGTCCATCCCCGACACCCCAGATCGTCCCCTGAGCCCTACCAGATCCCTGAGTTCAGCACCAGGAGGAAGCCCTGAGCACGGCCAGGTGTGGCCCAAACACCAAACCACACACGTCTGGAGAGACGGCTCAGGGCTTGCGCACAGCAGGGCACGGAATGGCCCGGAGCGGCTCGGGGTGAGCCCTGTGATGCCCCAAACATAAACATCACAAACCAGAGCAATGGAACTGATTTCCAACTTTGTTCGTTGGTTTGTTTTTTGAGTCACAGTCAGAGTGCTCAGGGCTTACTTCTGGTTTGGTGCTCAGGGATCACTCCGGGATGTGCTTGGGAGACTGTACATGGGACCAAGACTTAAACCCGGGTCAGAGGCGTGCAAAGCACGCGGCCTCCCCACGGCATGACCCCTCCACCGTGTTTTGGCTAAACTGGTAAAACTGGCAGCATCCCCGCACGCATCCATCACGCTGGAAACTGCAGAACCAGGTGTCCTGGCTGCTCGTGCTTCCACCCAAGCCGCGAGTCTGCAAAAGCTGATGGACCAGACAGGCGAATGGACACCCACCCGCGACCGCTGCCATCGGCACTCACCAGCACCTGGTCCCCGAGCTTCAGCTCCTGCTCCCCGTTCTTGAGGGAGCCAGCCTCCGAGAGGTTGGAGATGGACTCGCTGGCCGTCCTGGTCAGGTTGCTGATGTGAGGGGCGGCTGGTGCCTCCTTTGTGGAGGGCTGGGGTGCCTTCGGGGCGGCGGCAGGGGCCGGGGAGGCCGACAGGGGCGGTGTGACCCGGGCAGCAGGCGCTGGCTGCAGGCCGTTGGTCTCATCGTCGGCCTGCCAGCTCCTGCTCAGCTTGGACGGCCGGGTGAAGATGCCCTTCAGCGGCTCGCACTGGAAGTAGCGCATACCCGCCACCGAGCCGTCGTTCTTGCCGATGGGCTCGTCCAAGACGATCCCGGCCCACTGACCAGGGGCAAACTGGGTCTCCCCGAGGAACTGGATGAATCCAGGCTTGTTCCCCTTCACCCAGACTCGTTCCCCAACCTGGAAGTCGTCCACAAACTCCTCCTGCGTCTCCGAGGAGGGGGCGCTGGGGGTTTTCTCCCCAGGCACGGACTTCTCAACGGGAGCAGCCGCTGGAACAGCAGAAAGGGTCAGAAGGGTCAGAAGGGTCAGGAAGGGCCTGTCCAGGTCCAGTTAAAGTGTGGTTGGGCGGGGAGGGACACCCAGCAGTGCTTGGGGCTACTCCCAGCCAATGCCGGGGCTGCTTGTGGCGAAGCCTGGCCGGGCCCGCCGTGAAGGGGACGTGCCTACCTACTGCAGCATCCCAGGCCACAGTCATATTTGGGCAGCTGAGGGGAAATCTTTGGACACACCCCGTGATGCTAGGGACCAAGCCAGGCGAAAGCTCCAACCCAGTGTCTTATTTCTGCTGTGTCCACTGGCCCATCTTCTTTTTCTTTTAGGGGGGGAGCACCCCAGCCAGTCCGCAGGGCCTATTTCTGGCTCTGCGCTCAGGGTCACTCATGTGAGGTTGAGGCTGGAGAGTCACATGGGGTGCCGGTTGCCCTCCCCACTGTCCTGTGGCTACGGCCGGCAATGAGGCCCTTTAGTCCAGGTGAGTCCACCTCCCTCAGCCTGTCCCCAAGCCCGGGTGAGGGGGCTAGCATTTAGGAGGGAGCGTGTTGGTCGCCTCAGCTGTCACCAGTTGCCGTGACACTAAAGTCACAGAACGCGACACTCTTGTGTGAGAGCTGTCCCCAGAGCCGCGAACGTGCCTATAGCTCAGGGAGCCCTTCCCGGGCGAGGACTTCGGGAGGGGGTTCCCGGGTGGGAATGAGTCTCCCCTGGCCCGGGCTGAGCGCACTTACTGGCTGAGGGCGCCTTCAGGGCCCAGCTCCCATGCTTGAGGATCTTGGTGGGGGCCTTCAGCCCGCTGGGCCTCAGCAGACTCATGGTCAGGTGGTCAGACGCTGCCGCGGCCACTACCGGGCCCTGACCGTCGAGCCCACTGTGGGGCCTTCTGAGGCACACTCGTTCTCAGGGATAAATCTCTGAAGAGCAGAGGAGAGAGTCTGTCTCAGGGGAGCGACCACAGCAGCTTCCAGAGCCCAGAGAGCTGCCAGTCTGACACTCGCCACCCCGAGTGCGACCCCCAGCCTCCCGCACAGCCCCCTGAGCCCACCAAGTGTCATTCCTGCACAAAAACGCAATCCCAAACAGACAAGCAAACAATTGCAGATTCAGGGCCAGAGGGCAGAGGGGACAGGTACTTGCCCTGCGGGCAGCTGACCCTCACGCCCTCCCTGGCATCACACCCACCCCCAAACACATTCAGGAGCCAGAAATCGTCCCTGAGCACTGCGAGTGTCACTGACCACCTCCCCGTCCAGACACTGACTAGCCGGGAGGCGACTCAGCAGTGATCACTGGTCTTGTGTGTGCGTGTGTGCGTATGTGTGTGTGTGTGAGAGGCCCGGGGTTACACACAGAAGCTAAGGCAAGCAACACTCACACTTTTTTCTATGGGCTGAGAACTGCCAGGGAAAAGGGCCCAGCAAGACTGCGCCAAAGGGGGGCTGGAGAGCGATAGCACAGTGGTAGGGCGTTTGCCTTGCACGCGGCCGACCCAGGTTCGATTCCCAGCATCCCATATGGTCCCCTGAGCACTGCCAGGACTGATTCCCGAGTGCAGACCCAGGAGTAAATCCTGTGCATCACCAGGTGTGACCCAGAAAGAAAAAAAAATTGTGCCAAAAGGGAGCGAAGGAGGTTTTGGCATTTCCTTCGTTCCTTGTGACACTGCCCAAGTTTGATAACCACAAGCCAGTATTAACTCCATTTCTTAACCCACAGAACTGAGGCAGACATGTGGATGGGGGAAGCGTCGCCATGGCAATGGAACTCCGAGGAAGTCAACAAAAGCTTCATGGCCACCAAAAGACCACCTGAGGGCACGGGACCCAAGGTCTGGTCAAAATTAACCCACATTAGGAGGCCCAGAGCAGGCTGGACCCCCCGAGGGAATAGGAACAAAGGCCAGGAAAGGAATTTCTAAGAGGACCTTGGACCACTCAACTCTACCCCCTTGGCAACCACCCTAGCAACGGACTCTAGGTAGCTAGAAACTCCCACCAGGGGCAGCCTGGGGAAAACCCGAGATTAGCCACCTTGAACCAAGGGAGGGCGCTCATGTGTGCCCGAGCCCAGGGACTGCTCTCGCCTACGAGGTTGGTCATGTCACGGGCTTCTCCCCTCCTGACGTGTGGACTTTCGGACCGAACGCAACCAGGCAACCTAATGTGTTCAGTGGCTTTCTGCGCCTCTGGAGAAGCCGCACTCTCTCTGGAGCGTGTTACTCCCTCCCTCATTTCCCCTTCCTAAAAGCCTCCAAATAAAATGTTCCTGCTTCAAGCTCATCTCCTGAAATGCTTTACTGCGAGAAGGACAAAGGCCCGGGGGCCTGAGGAGGTCGAGGATCGACTCCCTTTCCCTGAAAAGGGCAACCCCTCACTCCGGCCCGAGACCCCGGGAAGGCCTAGTGGGCGTTGTGGGGCTGGCAGGGTTCATCGCGCTCATCAGTGCCAGCGCTCCAGCCAGTCCCGGGGGAGTGACATCTTCTCCTCTGCTTCTCATCAGCCCCCCATGAGGGCCCACTGACTTCAGAGTCATTCCACATTGAATAGAAAAGTCCGCAGGGGGCAGAGAGGCAGGACAGTGGGGAGGGCACTTGCCTTCTATCCAGTTGTCCTGGGCTCGATCTCCGTCAGCACAGGGACGTTAGCCGGCCAGGGTGACCCCTGGGCACAGCCAGGTATGGCCACCCCACCCCACCCCACCCCACCCCCAGCCCAACCCCCCAAAATATATATATAACTACTAAAAAAACTTAAACAAACTAAAGATTAAAAACTATCATACACTAAAGAACTGTTAGAGAAAAAAGCCGCCCCCACGCGGGCAAAAAGCCCAAAGACTCAGATTCACCTGTGTCACACTGCACTCGCAGCTTAGAGAACTGAGCTCTGACAAACAGGCTCGTGCCAGTCTCCTGCAGAGACTGAAAATGGCACTTGGAGTCTAGAACGTTCCAAGGTAGAATGAGAATTCAGCAAGGAGGAGGGCATCATGGGCCCTTCTTAAAGGGGCAGGCGCTACCCTTCGTGACGCCAGGGTCCGGCTGAAGCTCCGGAGGGCTGCCCTGCAGACATCAGTACTAGCTGGCCAATGTGCCTCTGGTCCCTGCGGGGCCCAGTTCTGGACCCCTGGGCCCTGAGAAAGTGGTTTCAGAAAAAGGTTGACAAATGTTTAGCAGTTACAGATCTCCAGCTGAGGTCATTCGGCATCCCCCGAGTGGGACCTGGACCCAGTGACCGTGCCCAGGGCCCTCCTCAGGAGCCGGGCCATCAAATCTGTGGACGGGAGGGGGGGGCGAGGGGCAGGGCGACAGGGCAGAGGTCCTGAGCCCGACCCTGACAGCCCTGCTCTCTGTGACCCCAGTGCTGTGAGCAACACCTGCCGCACCGTGGCCAGGGAGTGGCCCAGCCCACTAAGGCCTGAGAGCTGTACAGAGGCGTATGGCCTGGCCTGCTCCGACTGGGAGCACAAGCTGAATGAGTGCGGGTCCCCTCGAGGATGAGTGAGCAGGAACAGGGGAGTGGTGGGGAGGAGGGGAGGGCGGAGTGACCTAACCTAGGGGCTGAGGGCCGACTCTGATGCAGTCATCGGGGCTCATCCTGGCACAACCTGGCGGGGGGGGGGTGGGAGGGGGGGTGACGTACAGGGTGGGGTGGGGTCAGCCACAGGCAAGGCAGGCTCCTTGGCCCTGGGTTACCCTTCTGGGCAAGGATACCTATTTTCTTTCTTTCCTTTTGTTTTTTGGGACACCCGGCAGTGCTCAGGGTTACTCCTGGGTCTGCACTCGGGAATCACTCCTGGCGGTGCTCAGGGGACCTATGGGGTGAGCCATGCACCAGGCAAGCGCCAAGTCTTGACGCCAAGGTGCCCACGAAACACAGTGTGCAACAAGGGACTCTACAGAGAACGTCAGGGCCATCAAACGCTACGAGGAAGTCAATCAATTCTGAAAAAACACAAAAAGATGCAAAAGGAGGGGCTGAAGTGAGAGCACAGTGGGGAGGGGTTTGCCTTGCTCTCGGCTGACCAAGATTCGATCACCAGTCCTGAGCACTGCCAGGAGTAATTCCTGAGCATCACTGAGTGCGACCCAAAAAGCCAAAAAAAAGAAAAAAACAGCGCGAAAGAAAATGTGTTTGAGCTTCACACCCTACCGAGCGGCTCTTCGGTACGGCCACGGCCCCAGAAGCACAAGGACTTAACACAGAGAACCAGCAGCTTGGAGCAGAAAAGCAAATGGACTATGTGTTAAACCGCGCCATCATGACTGACCGGAGGGGAAAGGGTGTTGCCCCCTTCGCCCTATCCTCTCTGGAAAGAAAGGTGGCGGCCGCACGGGAGCCTGGTGGACAGCAGGTTTGAGCCGGGGGTCGGGGGCGGCAAAAACCTCACGAGAAGGGGGGCGTTCCGGCCCGTCCTTCACGCCCTACCAAGGTCGCCAGTTGCCCCCCACGAGTGGCTCTCTGGCACGGCCACGACTCCAGAGCACAGAAACCAATCTCTTAATTATCTAACTTTTAATAGAAATACTTCCAGGGTTAATAAGTAAAAGAGCAGAAATCCAAACCCAGCTGTAGAAAGCAAATCATTTCACAACGCTTTTTCAGCATGTCTGATTTGGGGGGGGGGGGTTGTAAACTCTAAATAATAATGGTGCATCTTTTATCGAAACAATGAATCGAGTCAAAGTAGACAGAGTGTTAACTAGAACTCATCTGTCTCACAGGAATTGGGAGGGGTGGGAGGTGGGGTTCTATTGGGGTTCGCGGTTAAAAATAAGTATTGGTAAAGGGAAATGTGTTTGATATTTACACGACTGAGACCTAAACCTGAAAGCTCTGTAACTTTTCCCACAGTGATTCAATAAATAAATAAATAAATTATAAAAAAAAAAGAAAAAAAATGTGTTTGAGCCTCACTGTCTCCCTGAGACTTGAGCACTTAATGCCGTGTGTGAGCCCAGTAGAGTCTCCGGCCTGAACAAGCCCCGACCCCCTCACCCCCATGCTCCTGTGTTTGGACCGTGACCCTAAATCCTGTGATGGGACCACATGTGTCCATGACAAAGACACTAGCAGGCTCACGCCCTAGAACATCCCTGCTTCACACAGGCATGGCACACGGGTCCTGGCCTGCTAGCAGCTGGCAGTGACTCGGCAGGAAGCAGAGGTGTGAGCCTGAACGTGGGTCAAGTCCGTTCCTTCAGCTTGGAGGGGAGGAATGTCCGAGAGGGGGTTTTGAGCATGGCCTCACAAGCATGAGGTCCTGAGTCCAAGTCCCCGGGGTCACACATGCACCTGGCACAAAGCCGGCACAAACCAGGCAGCTCTGCTGTCCCAGCACCAAGCAGGAAGGGGGGTGACCCCAGGAGAAGGGCCACCGAGAGAGGAGGTGGACACCACAGAAAGGAGGAGGGAACACAGGGCAGGAGTTGAGGGCTGCAGGCCCGGGAGCACTGGGCAGAGAGCAGCCCTGGGGAGCAGGAGGCCAGGCGGGCGCCCCTTGTCACGGGCCACTCGAGGCAGTCGCACAAGCCGTGTGCAGACCCACGAGGCTGACAGGGCGCCAGGGACAGGGCAACCCCAGCAAGGATTTTTCTTTAAGTTTTGGGCCATGGGGCCAGAACTCTAGTACAGCGGGGTGGGCGTTTGCCTTGCACACAACTGACCCGGGTTCAATCCCGGCATCCCATAGGGACCCCAGAGCACCTCCAGGAGTAAGTCCTGAGTGCAGAGCCAGCGAAATGCAGCACCTCACACCTGTGTTTGGAGGGGAGGAACACCAAACTTTTTTTTTGGCTTTTTGGGTCACACCTGGGGATGCACAAGGGTTATTCCTGGCTCTGCACTCACAGGGGTTACTCCTGGCTCTGCACTCAGGAGTGACTCCTGGCTCTGCTCTCAGGAGTTACTCCTGCATTGCTCAGGGGACCATATGGATGCTGGGACTGGAAGCGAGTTGACCACATCAAAGGCAAAAGCCCTACCCACTGTGCTATCTCTCCAGCCCCAGAACTCCAAACTTTATATAGAAAACAATGTATTTCATAATGCCTTTTCAGCCATTCTGATTGTTGGGGGGTAAATTCTAAACAATCATGGTGCATCTGCATCTTTTGTCGAAACAATGAATGTAATCAATGTAGAGAAGTGTTAAGTAGAAATCATCTGCCTCACAGGCATTGGGTGGGTGGGAGCTGGGGTATAGTGGGGTTCTTGGTGGTGAAAAATGAGCACTGGTGAAGGGTGAAGGGAAAGGTGTTTGATTATTGCATGACCGAGACTTAAATCTGAAAGCTTTGTAACTTTTCCCACGGTGATTCAATAAATAAACATAAGAAGAAAAAATAAATAAATAAATAAAATTATGAAAAACAAAAAAAAGTATGGTGGAGTTCAAGCCCAATTCAATCAGCTAATCGGTGGCTGAATAAATAGCAGTACTCCTACATTAAAAACAAACAAACAAACAAACAAACGAAAAACACTGTAGTTGTGAGGCGAGTGCATCAGCAGCCTGATGGCACCTTCAGACTCCAGATACCCCAAAATTGCTGCTGTGCCTTTGGCCAGACCCCAAAAACTTGGGGCAAAGTTTACCAAGTAAGTAAACAGCCAAAGTTAGGTATGTGGGAAACACACCCACAAGCCACCTCCGGCTCAGCTATATCATTTGAGGCAAGGCCTCTCTGGTTCCTGATTGAACTGCTTAATGGCCATGATCCCACAGACTCAGAAACAAATCTCGAAACCCAGTGGCTTTTGGCAGAAAGGCGTCTGGTCCCTGCAGTGCTGGGCCCATGGGTTCATGCCTTGGCCTGTTCCCCCTGGCAGCCAGGTGGCCGCTATCCTCCAGAGGTCACTGGACAGTCAGGCTTGGGCCCTCAGTGACAAAACTTGTTGGGCCTCACAGGATGGGGGTGGAGCCAGTCCTGTCCTCCCTGACCCAACGAGACCCCAAGTCATCGTCCATGAATGGCCTCTCTGACTCCTGATCAAGCTGCTTAATGACCAGGATGCCAGAGACTCAGGAGCAAATCTCGGAACCCAGCAGGTTTGGGCAGAAATCCCTCCAGATTGAAGTGTTCAAATTTGGAATTTCAAAATCACGTGGCCACTACTGCAGCCACACAACATCATAGGTTATTCATAACCAGCAATAGAAAACAAATTGTCTACTGTTGCCTTTTCAGTAGATCTGAGTGTTGGGGTAAAATCTCAAACAATAATTGTGGGTCTGGTGTCAAAATATCGAATGTGATCAAAGTCGAGAGAAAATAATTTGGAAATCATCTGCCCCACACGTAGGGGGAGGGTGTGGGATGGGGATATACTGGGGTTGTTGGTGGTGCAAAATGGGCGCTGGTGAAGGTATGGGTGTTTCATTGTATGACCAAGACTTAGACCTGAAAGCTTTGTAACTGCTCTCATGGTGATTCAATAAATAAAATCATAAAAAATGAAAAAAAAGTAAGGTGGAGTTCATGCAGAATTCAATCAGCTAATCCGTGGCTGGATAAATAGCAGTACTCCTAAATAAAAAAAAAGAGAGAGAGAAATCCAGAAAAACACGGCAAATCTGTACCCCAAGCACACTCCTCCCCAAACGATCCATTTTCCCCCACCCGAGATAAAGCCGACATGCTATGGGTCACATCCTCCTGCCACTGACCCCCAAAACCCGACGCTCCCTCCTCCCACCCCGGGGACTGATGGCACAAACTCCATCTTTGTTTCACGCCATACATGAGACATTTGTCACTAGAACCTGATGATTCACTTCAGAACCTCAACAGAAGCCACAAAGACGGAGAGCACTGCTCGGGGAGCATCATGCAGGGGCTGCTCAGAACTTCTCTGCCTCTGTCCCCCGCCTGCTCTGGGGACGATGCATAGACAAGTGGCCAGGGGTTGAGACCAGAGGAACCAAGCCTGGAGGAAGCGGGTGCTTGTGTTTTGTTTTCTCTGGAGGCCTGTAACTACGGCTCCTCTTAAGAGACAAAGAAGGCCACAAATACGCAAACACTCTGAACTCGGTTAGCACCCAACTCTGATTTAACGCCAAGATCTGCTCTAAATGAACCTTGAAAGGGTAAGCTAAATATCTCTCAGGGAAGCAAATAACCTTAGGAGATTATCTGCTCTGGTACTAAAAATGGGGAAAAAAAAGTCTGTTTTGTATTTCTTGAAAATGTCAGCTTGACTCAAAGCTGGGGTTTCCGAAGGCAGTTCTATTTCATCCTGCAGCACAAATGCTTCCTCCTTGCTAGAGCTTTGGCTCACGTCTGTCCAGCGTCTTCTGGACAGGGAAACACCAGCCCTGGGAGGTGTGGCATGATGGGACACTGGCACACAGGAAGCACCTCAATTTGGGTCATTTTTCCCCCTTAGGACTCCGAGGACCCCTTACCCCTCGGGCAGCACCGCATGACATTCTATCAGGAAGTTACATAAAAATCAGTCTTCTGTTCCAAAGAAAATTTCAGGAGCTGCAGACACAGTTCAAGACTATATACAGCCTGAAGGCACAGGACATATGCAAACGGCATCTATTCATTGTCATCAGCGAGCCCCGTCACCCGTCTCATGCTGGCATTCAACTTCAAAATATCCAGATAGAGGAAACTTTTATGTGTCAGGGGGGAAAATCAGAGTTAGCAAGAGCTCGAAGAGAAGAGCAAGCCGGCAAACAGGACTGAGAGAAGGTGACCGGACGTGAGGCCGGTCTCTGGCCTAACCCGGGTCCCAGCCCCAGCTGCCCTGCAGAACCCACCAGGGGACACCCCACATGCCTCAGAAAACTCACGGACACCCCACATGCCATGGAATCCCCCCAACGCTCACAGCCGCTCAGGTCTGACTCACACCCGCCCTTCCATGCAAAAGAGCTGAAGGAACAAGGATCCCCAGGTCGAAGCTTCTAGTGTTGGGGCTGGAATGATAGTACAGCGGGGAGGGCATTTGCCTTTCATGCAGCCAACCTGGGTTCAAATCCCGGCATCCCATATGGTCCCCTGAGCACCGCCAGGAGTAAATCCTGACTGCACAGCCAGGAGTAACCCCCGTGCATCTCCGGGTGAAAAAATTAACAATAAAAAGATAACACCGTGGAGGTGTGCAGACTGGGGGCGGGGTGCAGAGGGAGACCTCCCAGAGAGCCTGGCCCAGATTGAGCCTAACATCCCCAAAGACCCCGTAGGATGGCTCCGCCAGGTCTGGGGTGCAGCCTCACACTTGAGTCTAAGCCACCCTGGTCAGGATGTCCAAAGAGTCCTCAGAAAAGAACCGGAAACTCTGCATTGGAGCAGACCACAGAGGATGATGCAGGGGAAGGAAAGCATTAGGGGGCCTCTTTCGAACTGCTCAGGGGCCCAGGTGACTGGTCAGAGCGGGAACTGTGTCTGCCTGCGGACAGCTAAACCGGCTCCTGCCCGGCCCTGCCCAGCCCCGAGCACCCAAACAAAACATTCATGTTTAAAAACGGCGTATTACTACAGAGACACCTCTAACAACTCCCACCCGGCGAGGCTCAAGGGATAGGCTCTGCACTCAGGAATTATTCTGGTGGTGCTTTGGGGACCATATGGGATGCTGGGGATTGAACCTGGGTCAGCTGTGTGCAAGGCAAATGCCCTCCCAATGTATATTGCTCCAGCCCTTGTAATTCCTCTTTAAAAGCCCCTAGGGTCATATCTGGTGGTGTGTGGGTCCCTCCTGTCCTGAACCCGGGGCTCCCCAGGTGATGTTGGGGCTCTAGCCCTCTAAGCTATATCCCCACCACCCATAATTCCGTATTAAAAAAATTTTTTTTTGAAGTTAACCACAGGGGCCGATGGCACAGTGGGTAGGGCGTTTACCTTGCACATGGCCTACCCAGGTGAGATTCCTCCTCCTTCTCGGAGAGCCCGGCAAGCTACCGAGAGTATCCTCCCCGCATGGCAGAGCCTGGCAAGCTCCCTGTGGCATATTCGATGTGCCAAAAACAGTAACAACAAGTCTCAGAATAGAGACGTTACTGGTGCCCGTTCCAGCAAATCGATGAACAATGTGAGGACAGTGCTACAGTGCTAACAACAGAGGCCAGAGCGATAGTGACCAATGCCAGGCTACTAGAGTGCCAGGAGTAACCTCTGAGCATCGCCAGATGTTTCTCTCTCTCTCTCTCTCTCTCTCTCTCACACACACACACACACACACACATGCGGGGGGCCCCGCCAGACCACTCTCCGGCCTGCGGAGGTGGCCCTAGGATCCGTAGGTGCTGGGAAGGACCGACCGAATGAACACGAGACACAAGAGACAGAATGCAGCTCAGAAACAGAGAGAAAAAGGGACAGGACTTTATTGGGGGCAATCAGGGTATATATCCATTAGTGAGGCAGCTACACAAAAGGTCGTGCCCATATATGGTTAGGAAGGTTTGTTTTCACCTATCATGCATTACAAGGTTTATGTGTATCTGGTACCAGACACAAGGTGATTACACAAAGGGCCATGTCCATATGATTTACCAGACATGAGGTAGATACACAAAGAGCCATGTCCATATGATTTATAAAATTTACATGCATCACCTACCAGACACGAGATAGTTACTTCTTGTTATTACTGACAGCCATGACAGATGTTCTCTCAGGATAACCATACATCAAGATAACCATACATAGCACTGGTTTTGCCTGTTGCGGGGTCACGTAGGTCAAGATGACCATACATAGCACAGGCTGTGCCTGCCGTGGGGTCCGTAGGTCAGGATGACCATACAGGCACTTAGGCCTTGGTCAGTTAAAGGGCCAGCTTCCCACACACACACACGTTAACAACACGTGTCTACCCTGCATGATCTGCTCTGCTGTAACTGGGAGTGGGGTGAACCTTTGCATTATCAGCCCAGTTCTACTCTTCTCAGTGGATTTCACAGGGCCGTTTAGCCCCCAGGGCATTTGCGAGGGCCCAGTGCCAAACTCGCTGATATTACATACACACATTTTTACTCAGTCCCACCTCATGATTGGCGCCGGGAGCATTGGGGCTGGGCACGGGTTCAGGCTGACTCCCTGGCTTAGCACTGGGGGTCACACCAGACGAGGCTTGGAGGACCATATGGGGTCCTGGGAACGAACCCGGGTCGGCCGGGGCAAGGCAAGTGCCCTACCCACCTTACTATCTCTCTGGCCCTGGTACGCCGTTTTTAGAGGACATTATCAAGCTGATGTGTTTCCCCCTTGCATCTTCCCCTTCATTCCGGTACTTTTTTTCCCTTTCCCTCCCTTTCTCGCTGAGGCTGAGGGTCGCACACTCTAGGTGCTGGTTATCCACTGGGGGGGGGGGGGTCTCACTCGGCCTGCCAGAACTCCAGCCATGCCCAATTTTCCCTATTTACAGTGAATAATATGTCATAGGAAAAACATCTGGTTGAATGTGTAAACACACAAAAAATAAAAGGGCCGGTGGTCTATCTCTCCCGCTGCCCGCGTTCGGTGGTCTCAGGCCGTTTCCCAATCCAGGGAGGTGGATGGCGTTGGTCAGGTGAAGGAAGGAAACGGGGACCAGGCTGGTTGGTCTTAGCAGCAGTTTATTACAGGGAAGAGATGTATGTCATGGAGGCCCCAGGATCTCTCAAGCATGTGCTCCTTTGTTCTCTCAGCTTCTGTCCTCAGCCCCATCTTCCCAGGTTCTCTGATGCACATGTCCCCCCATAGAGCCCTTAAATCTCCCTTATATAGATCACAGTACCTCTAAAGGGCGCAATATAATGATGTCATCAAAAGGAGTTACAGAAAGAACATTGAGGCAGCAAACCATACATTGTTTATTTATATCCACACTGTTTCTTTACAAGTGCAGGCCAGGAATCCTGGCCTCACCTTTTACAAACTACAAGCACTTGGATTAGCACAACAAAGACCAGTCCCTAGAGCTTGGAATCTACATCAGCCTGCCTGGAGCCAGGCATCTACAACCCAAAGATCAGGCCTGGCTTAGCACCTGGGATCTGCATACCTAAGGCCAGCTAGGTTCCTGTGAGCTAAGGGAAACTGCCTCAATATACTGAAATCATTTACTGAAGGCAGTCTGAAGGGGAGAAAGTTCAGTCTCATCCAAGCTAGTCAGGACACACAGGGAAACTGCTTCTAGGACGTGTTTCTCCTCTCCTTGTCCAACCAACATATAAGCATACATATAATTTTGTATGGACACAGTAAGAAATACTTTGAGCTTATAGAATTGCTCTCCTAGGGCCATCTCGATCTCAGACTGCAGTGCTCAGGCCAGATATCTTTCCTATTCCTAGCAGCAGGGTCCTAGTCTCGTCGTTACTTTTGGATCATGACAGCATTTGCCTATGATCAAACTCTTAACTTATAGTTAAAATCATATTTGCAAACAAAAAACCACCTTTCAGAAAAAGACAACATTTAAAAAAGAAAAACTCTGGGGGGGGGGGGCAGATAGGTAGTTCAGTGCGAAGGTGCTTCCCTGGTATCAAAGAGTCAAATATGGACCCCTGAGAACCCCTAAGAGTAATCCCTGAGCATCACCAGGTGAGGCTCCAAGCAAAAACCAAAGCAAAGCAAACAAATAAATATGTGCTGAAAATAACCAGTAGGAAACAGGCTGGGACGGGCGTGTGGGAGAAACAGAATCTCCCGCACACCCTGCACCCAGCCCTGAGGTCACACTGCAGAACCTCAAGAGTTTGAATGAAAAATGTAGGCAATTGTATTTCTAGAAAATGAGAATGTAAGATTAGAGTCTTCAGGTCTTGCCAAGACTCAATCAAGGGGAAAGGTGGTCACAAAAACAAAATCCCTCACAAGTGGCTAACTGGAAAAATGCAGTGACAGACTTGACTATTTCTGGCTGGAGCGGCCCTGCCTTCCACTCTCGAAGCTTCCTCCACAGCCACAGTCAAGTCAGGGTGGGACGGGCACAAGGACAAACATCGACCAGCAGCAGAGAAACACCAGAAATAAACACATTTAAGGACAATTGATTTTTGAGAATTCAGTAAGGACATTAACAATTTTAAGCCAATTTGTTGAAACAGGAGGGTCTCCATAAGCAAGAGGAGCAGCGGCCCGAGAGACAGCACAGGGGAAGGCGCTGGTCTTGCACGCAGCCAACCTGGGTTCTATCCCTGGCAGCACATATGGTCCCCGAGCATGGGCAGGAGTGATCCTTGAGCACAGAACCAGGAGTAAACCTTGAGCACTGCTGGGTGTGGCCCAACTCCCGTCTCTCCCCAAAAGGAAGAAACTGGAGGCTTCCAGGAATCACTGAAATGCCAGTGTCAGTGTCACCATCACAAACGAGGCACAAACGAGGCAGAAAGAGCGTCAAGTTCAAAGGGCAAACACTGAACTTACTCGGAAGGCGCCCTCCAACTCCATGGAAAGAAGGTCCCCGTCGAAGGGAATGAGGTCCAGGCTGTACTCCTCCCTGTGGATGAAGGAGCCCAGGACGCCCCGGTCCTTTAGCCGCTGCTCACACAGCAGGCGACGCTGAGGCACAAACAAGATGTGGAAATCTCTTGTGAGGCCACATCTGTCTTCACTGCAAGAGAAGGACCGTGCATTAGCCCGAGTCCCCGAGGCGAGGACTGCTCCCCAGGGCCCTCCCTGTGCCTGACACACAGTGGGCTGTAAAGAGACGCTTATGAGCTACCCCCCACCACTGACTCGGCCCAAGATTCTAGTTTTCTTGCTCTCTTGATTTTGATGCTTTTTCTGGAAACCGCTGACCTGTGCTCTGCCAAGGGGCAGTGTTAGTTTCTCTTGGGCCATTAATGGGACATGAAAACTCTCAGGGTTGGGCCTGGAGCAACAGCACAGCGGGTAGGGCGTTTGCCTTGCATGCGGGCCGACCCGGGTTGGATTCCTATGTCCCAGCATCCAATATGGACCCGTGAGCACCACCGGGGGTAATTCCTGAGTACAGAGCCAGGAGTAACCTCTGTGCATTGCCAGGTGTCACCCAAAAAGAGGAAAAAAAAAAACCTCTCAGGGTTATTGCAACGGACATCTGTTTCTTGCAGAAAAAAAATGTTTCTATTTAATCAAGCGATGTCTCTAGGAAAATAAAAGGTTGCTCCACACCGTGCCCGATTTTGCTCAAATACCCCATATGCTTTTAAGTCCTTAGGGGCCACATCGATCAAACGTAATGCAGACTGGCTGGTGCACTTCCTCTATAGATGCTGCAGCATTAAATTTTAATCAGCTTCTCCTGACTTTGCTTATGAAGTTTGAGCATATGGTATTCAGTACTTGAAAAAGAACCATTAGCTGTTTTTCTTTTTATAAAGAAATTTGGGTCCTTCTAGCACAGCGGGTAGGGCGTTCCCCTTACAAGCGGCCAACATGGCCGACCCGAGTTTGATTCCTCGGCCCCTCTCGGAGAGCCCGGCAAGCTACCGAGAGTATTCGATATGCCAGACACAGTAACAACAAAGTCTCCAATGGAGACGTTACTGGGCCCGCTCGAGCAAATCAACGATCAACGGGAGGGCCTACTGAGACAGGCCGGAGCTTTCTACTGTCCTGAGACAGGGGGTTTATGTGGTTTGCCCTGTCTCCCCAAGCCCCAATACACAAAGTTTCCCATTCTCTATTTATAGTTTTTGGGCCACCCCGGCAGGTGCTCAGGGATAACTCCTGGCTATGCACTCAGAAGTCATTCCCGGAAGACTTGGGGACCGCACTGGGTTCCGAGGATCTATCCTTGGCTGACTGCAGAGTATCCTGCTCCTGACCCCCCATTCTCCTCCGACACACTCTCACATCTGTCCAAAGATCCACTTCCTAAAGCGCTGGCAAGCAAAGGTGTCCTGATGAGCACTCAAACCACTAGAGGAATGATTCCGTATGGACCCAGCATCAGCTCTGAGATACCTAAGCACATTTTCAGCCATTATATCCATCAGTTCTAGCCGGGGTCTGACGAAAAAATTGATATTCTTGACATCGGCTGCTGGCAAGAGGCTTCTTTTGAGTGTGAACATTTTCTCCACCTCATGTTCCTAGGAAAGCACACATACAAATGGTGAACAGAACCCCTAAAACTTACCAGCCGACCCAAACTTGGGCATCACTGCAGGCAGCCAACCTGGGTTGGACTGCTGGCCTCCCACACCGTACCCAAACACCACCAGGAGTCAATCGTGAGTGCAGAGCCAGGGGTAAGACTGAGCACTGCCAGGGGAGGCCCAAACAAAACAGACCAACAACAAAAACTCAGGTGTTGTAACACTCCCACTCCAAAGCACAGTATACTTTAGTGTTGAGTCGGAGAGTGCAAAAGTTAAGGTACATGCCTGACACATGACTGCCAACTTCGCCCCCTGGCACCACAAGGCTCTTAAGCATTGCCATGTGCATCCCAAGAGAGGCCACTGGAGTGGCCTGGGATATCCCTGCCACCACAGCACCAAGCATCATCGAACTGCTAAGAATCACCACCAGGAGGTGCCCTGGGGCAGTGCTCAGGAGACCAGGGGCCAGGGAGAAAGTAGAGCAGGGAAGGTGCTTGCTTTGCATTCAGCTGACCCGGGGTTCTATCCCCAGCACCCCATACTGTCCACTGAGCACTGCCAGGAGTGATCCTGAGTGCAAAGCCAGGAGTAAGTCCTGAGCACTGCCTGGCATGAGCCTCCAAGTAAAATTCAAAACCACTTTAGTATAAAAATTTAGATTCCCCAAAGTCAGGTGTATAAATTCAGGCTGAAGTAACCAATCCTGTGTCTGAAAAACTTTGAGCCACATTACGTAACAATCAGAAGACATGCCGCTCCGTCGAGGAGAAGAGGGGGGAGCACACCCACCCTTGAAAGGTCCACTGAAGGCTCCTATGCTGCCCGAGCCCCTGAGCTGCCTGTGCCCATGTAGCCGAGCCAATGCGGTGCCCGCAGCTCTCCTTGACATGGGGGCTTTTTTACTTTCCTCTCTAATCTTGGGATGTGTGTAGGGGCTCTCTCTGCCTTTGGAGAAGCCCACGGTCTCTCTTGAAATGTTACTCTCTCTCCGCTCGTCCTCTCCTAAAAGTCACCAAATAAAAGGTTTTTTCCTTCAAATAAATAAACAAAAGGTCCACAGAAGATAAAACATTTACCACTCATACAAGCGTCAGTGATTCTAAAAACCAGACAGCTCTGCACACCAGTTACTCCAGAAGTGGAACATCATATTACTCTTGCTAGAGTCCAGAATGACAGTTTCAAAAAAAAATAACCAAAACACTTTTACCTTTAGAAGTGAGCACTGTGCAAGCAAGCTATTCGGTCCTGTGAGATGCTCATCCCAAACTACTGCCTGCGGGAGGGAGAAGCATCCCGTCCTTTGAGTAAAAGGAATTTCTGTAACGGCCAGCAGCAAACAACAGCCATTTGGACAAACAAACTCTGGACAAACAAAGCTTGCAGTTAGCAACAGCTGACACACTCATATTCCTGGCCTGAAGAAAAACAGCATCAGGGCAAGGGGCGCGACTGGCCTCGGAAGCAATCACTGTCCTCCACAAAGAGTGTGTCTGCAGGGTCCTGGGGTCAGACTGGGGTCATGGACCCCGCGAGTGAACTGCCATGGAGACCCTGGAGGAGCAGGTAGCTGGAAAAGTGGCTCCAGGGTCGCAGGCCGCTACACCCTGCACGCGGGACAGCGGGAAGGGCCTGGACGCGGGGCTGCGCTCGGCCTGCCAGACGGACTTGAGTCGCCCCGTTTCCCTCCCAGGGCCGGGCGCAGGGCGGGGAGCGCAACGCCCCCTCTCTCGGGCTGCACTGGGGGACGCCCCCGGCTCCAAAGGCTGCTGCCAGCCCCGGCCCTCCCCTCGCTGCCCGCGCACTCGCCCGGGAATCGCGCAGGGAGTCCAGGGTCTCCCGCCCGCGAAGGACAGGTGCGATCTCGGCGCCGCCCAGCCTCGCCGCCACGTGATGCGCGGGTCACGTGAACATCGTGACGTCACGCCTCCTCCGGAAGCCGGAAGCGGCCGGGGACCCCGTGCCTCTTCGGGGTCTGGCGTTCCGCCTCTTGGTTCCGCCCAGCCCCCCCCCCAGTTCTAGGAGTGGGCGTGGTTCAGGCCTATGTGGGCGTGGTTCAGAGAGATGGGCGTGGCTCGGCCCGTGTGGGCGTGGCCCGGGCGGAGATGGGCGTGGCTCGGGTCCACGTGGGCGGGGCCGGGACTCGACCTCATTTCTCAGCTTCTCCGGCTCTGCGTCCTTCTCCCTGAGCAAAGCATTGGTAATACTGATGGATTTCTGCAGGGAAGCTTTCTCTTCATCGGAGTCTCTTATGAACTTGGATTCTCGAAAAGACCAAAGAGTTCAAAATGCCAGAAATCAAGCCAGAGAGAGGCCAGTGCACTACTGCCCTAGAACCGAGGCTCAACGACTCCCAGGACTGTTGCAGGGGGAGGGGCCGAGGCTTTGATACTTGCAGAAGTTTAGTGAAATTTTACTGACTGTGAGGGAGAAAAAGTTTGACTATGTGTACATGCCAGAACCTGCGTATCATTCTGTCCATTTGAATTTAAAGAAACAAGTTAATAACTTTGGGAGATGGAGAACAGAAAGAGAAAAAAAAGGATTTGTTGCACCCACACCCCCCCAAAAAACAATTCTTTTAAACAGCTAATCCCAGGTTGAAGTGCAATATCTTGAATAAATTATTACCAAGCTATGACAACAATTAAAACACACATGCAAAGCAATTATATGAATGTCATGCAGAGCGGCTTTATGCTGGGAGTATCCATTGGTTCTCAGTCATTTCAGTAACTTTCAGCAAGTTTGGAGATTTTGTTTTTGAAACCTTTCTGAGCCAGAACAGGGGCAAAGATTGTTCCGACTAATCCAACAGAGAATGATTTTCATCCAGACTCTGGAGAGGACCAAAGTGAGTTGCTTTAAACAAAACGGCAATTCGCAAAAGGCCAGAACAGAAAGATGAACATGGGTTTCCAGTAGAGGATGAGAGCTCGGGGCCTACAGAGTGGGTGGCCTCACACCCTCGGCCAGACTCTCCTCCGGACTGGCTTGCAGAGCAGGAGGAGGAGGACCTGGCCTGGGGAGAGAGTGCGGCAAGACAGAGAAGGAGCAAAGACACAATAGATACAACCCAACGGGTGCGTGTATGGCTGTGTGTGTGTGTGTGTGTGAGAGAGAGAGAGAGAGAGAGAGAGCATTTACACCACAAAAGGACGTGTGTGGGGGAGCACAGGGCGGGGACGGATGGCCAGTCAAAACTGGGCAATGCCACAGCTTGGAAAGGACATGAGAGGGGACAGAAGTGTGGCTCCTGGGATGCATATTTCTAGAGAGACAGAAGTGTGTGTGAAATGGGGGATCTCATTAAAGTCCGGGGTCCAGGACAGCTGTGGATGTTCATGTCCTACTCACTGGTTCAAATCTGTGTGCCTTGGGGACGGAGGGAATGTGCAGCCCTGGGAGAAGTGGGGAGGGCCAATGGGAACTCCCTCCATCCACCTTGCGGCACTGGGTCATGCATGTTTAGATAACATGCACTGGGCCATAGCACCAGTGATGCGGGCAGGTGACACAGTGAAGGAGGCGTAACTTACAGCAACAAGCCGAGTCTCCCTGGTGCCCGGGTGAGTGGGTGAACGAGGAGCATGTTCCGAGGGTCGGATCCCTCCAAAAATTGACAGGAGGAATCGAAGACTGAGGCCCATGTTAGAAATGGCAGAATGTATGTCTGGTTAGTGAGATCCAAGATATCCGCACACACATTACAGAATTCTCATGGGGTTACGGCAAATGGAAATTCTCACAGAGATGAAAAGAGAAGTGTGTATTTATCTCAGTGTGTGGCTCACACTTACACTCCAGATCATTAAGTAGTAAGAAAAGAATCTGAGACTAACAGAGATCTCTTGTATTCAACCCCAAGGGCTGGACGTACACCAGAAAGGGTGGTGCAGTTAAGCTATTACATGAGTAATACCTCGCTAGGAAACAGGATCTTGTTTAGGTGGAAATAAGAGGGTTTTAGAGGAAAGGCAATCTCTGATGCAACCCTGTGGGTCAGGAATCTTGACTTTCCTATGGCATGTGTTTGAGGGATGGGCTGGGGTCTACACTTCACAGACAGGAGAACTGGGTTGGTCCCTACCACTGCATGGTCTCTGGAGGTGGGAATGACAGCAGAGCACTGCATCTCCAAAGCAAAGCAAAGCAAACTTATTTGGTAACTGATCCCACCATAAGATTATTTTAAGAGTTCCTTGCTCTAAATCTAACACACACTTAGAAAATCTGAATTTGAATGTTTATTCAAAGTGAAGGGGTTTAAGGAAGATGAGCAGATTCTGATTTTTGGGGGGGAAGGGGGTTATACCGGGAGATCTCAGGGGTTCCTCCTGGTTCTGCACTCAGGAATTACTCCTGGCAGTGCTCAGGGGGACCATATGTGATGCCGAGGCTCAAACCCAGTTGGCCGTGTGCAAGGCAACTGCTCTCCACACTGGAATGTCGCTCCAGTCCCAGATCCCCATTCTTTGGTCAGGACTATCCAACTTGCCTGAGCCATGAGCTCTGAGGCAGGAGGAGAGGGAAGCTTCCTTGGCATGTTCCTGACACAAGCCTGGAACATTGCACAATCTCCCGGCTGGCTGTCCATGACAGGGCATGTGTGGCGACCCCTACATGGACACGGCCAAACAGACCCCGGCAGCTGCTCCTGCTGACCAGTCCTCACGGCTAATTCCCTTGGTCTCCTCTCAGCTCTGACTTCTACCGTGCAAGCCACAAGTGGCTAGAGGACATCAGGCCTCTTTACCGATGCCCGAGTCACAAATACATGGGCCCCTTTAAAGCCACACGCTTTAGAGTTGGTGTCCTGAGCAACAGCAGAGGGAGGAGAGCCGGAAGGGAGGTCTCCGGGGCCAGAAACCTTTCCCAAGGGATCACACTATCCAGATTCTTTCCTTACGACTTACATAAGAAATAAATCGCAGTCATGATGCAAATACCTTAAAGTGTTACTGGGGAACCTTTCAAAATGCAAATAACAAGAACCAAATATTAGAAACAGGAAGAGAAATGCAAATACAGCCAGGAGAACTAAATTGGCACTGAAGTTCTTTGCTGTGGCTTGATCTTAAAGGGTGAGTGCTCATGTGTGTGTGTGAATGTGTGTTGTGTATGTTGTCGAGAGTATTTTGCGAAACAAATGCAAGACACAGAGGGACGAAGGCAGCCAAAAATATATATACAACGACTTGGTTTACTAAAAAAATATATATGAAATTTATTTATTATAACGTGGATAGACTTTCTTTAGTCTTACCATCAAAGACACACAAAGAGAGCAAAGGAAGCAGGAGTGGGAGGGAAAGGAGAGGGTGAGGTGAGCACGGCAGCGAGCGAGCGCGGAGACAGCCAGACATCAGCACCCACAGTGAGCTCAGGACCGTGGAGACTGCCTCCCGGCCCCGCAGAGTTCCTGACCAAAGGCCGCGCCTGACATTCTGGTTCTGGTATCTGTCCTTGGCCTTCAGGGAAGTGGGGGATGCAGAACAGGACCACCCCCCCACCCCGTCTGCTCTGGCTTTAGCAGTGGTCTGAGCAGGGGAGGACTGGCCCTGTCTTCCGCAGCTGGACCTGTTTTGAACCTTTCAAAAACCTACCTTGGAGACAAGCTCCCGAGAGAAACGTTGACTTTCACAAAGTGCAGAGACACACCTTTGGCACACATCGCGTGCAGCTAAGCTGGAGGTAACAACAGTCTGGGGAAAACCCGCAGCAAACCCAGGGGCTGGGTGAGTGGAGCTGACTTCCTCGCTCAGAGGCAGCCTCTGTGTGGGAGCCCAGGATGGAGAGAGCCTCCGCCATCAGCACTGCACGACACCAAGGCCCTTGGGGGCAGGCAGCGGTTTCTGCATGAACCCAGGGAATCTTGACCTAGACCCTTCCCAGGCTTTCAACCTGAGAGCAGAGCAAATTCCTTTAGCACTTTATCTACCATCACACTCAGACCTACATCTGGATCCTTTACAATCTCTACCTGGCGATTAAGATCCTGAGATTAGCTACAATAGAGTCGTCTTCAGATTTCTAAATCAGACACAACTTGCCGTGATTAACGAGAAGAAACAGTTCAATATTTGAGACCACGTTTTACATTTTTTTACTCCCACACACAAAGAAAATAAAGTCGTCATTTGTTCCTTAGATTCACTGAAAGTTTTTTTTCTTCGGGGTGGATGGGTGCACACCTGGCCATGCTCAGGATTTACCCTGGCTCTGGGCTCACGGTACCACATGGGGTGCCAGGGATTGAACCCAGTTCAGCTTTGTACAAGACAAGATCATACCAGTTCTAGGACTTCCCTGGCCCCTGAAAGAGTGACTTTCCATGGATGGCTGCATAAACATTCCTGGGACATCGGGGTGTGGGTGGGGGGCGGGGAGCAGAGGCGATGAGACAGCAGAGGGAAATGGACAAGTGGTTAAATTGGTCATTTATTTTTTAAAATTTATGTATCTATTTTTGCCGGGGGTCACGCCCGGCAACGCACAGGGGTTACTCCTGGCTTTGCTCTAAGGAATTACTCCTGGTGCTGCTCAGGAGACCATATGGGATGCTGGGAATCGAACCCGGGTCAGCCGCGTGCAAGGCAAACGCCCTACCCCGCTGTGCTACCGCTCCAGTACTAAGTTGCATGCCAAGACGAGTGTCTTAAAAAACAAAACCAAAATGGAACAAAAAACTGCTTCGCCTTCTGACCGACAGTTGCCTCCTCAAGCCAGGGCACCAGTCATGATTTGGGGGGATGTGCGCTGTGGGGAGCGCAGGGGAGGACGGGACTCTGGTGTCTGTGTGCCCCCAACTTGGGAGCTGTCTCCTGCAAATAGCACCAGGGATGAACCGACCATTTGGGACCAGCACTGGGGGGCTGGGAGGATGAGCAGAGGGAAGGAGCTGAGACAGGCGGCAACCATGGACGTGCAACAGACCCCGACAATCGCCACTCAACAGTACAGAGGAGGGGGTCTCCCCGCAACCAGAACTCACAGTGGGGTGGGGTGGCGGGTGTGCTGTGTCACAGGGAATTATAGCACAGTAGATTTCATGGGAAACACATTTCCCTTCCTTGTGTCCTCCATCTTCAGCAGCCTGGCAGTGGGCTGGCCTTGGGGATACTCATGGCTCCTTGCTGGGGGCTGGGTGGAGGGAGGGAACTCTGCCTCCTGCAAAGCCTGTGCTCCCTGCGGCCCCAGACTTCAGAGCAAAGCTCAGATATGCTTAGACCCATCTGCCTCTTTCTTTTCTTTTGTTTTGGGGCCACACCTGGTGATGTGAGGGGCTTACTCCTGGCGTTGTGCTCAAGGATCACTCCTGGCTGGGGGAGGATCCACCTGGGATGCCGGGGATGGACCCTGGGTTGGCCTCAAACAAGGCAAGTTCCCTGCCCGCTGTGCTATCCTGCAGCTCCCCTATTTGTCCTTTTCATTCTGACTTTCGTTTGCATTTCTGCAGCAAGTTCAAATTCTGGGTTTATCTGCTCCACCTCAGTTCAAGATGTTTTCCATCCTGTGGAACTATGTCTTTTTCTCCTGGTACTCTGGTTGAAGTTTTTGTTCTCCTGAGTCGTAACAGTAAATGCAGAAAATGAATCTGTAGCAAGATAGTTCTTTTTGTTTGGTGGCACATTTGGCGGTGTTCGGGGCTTACTCCTGGCTCTGTGCTCAGAGAGCACTCCTGGCGATGCTCAGGGGACCATATGGAGTGCGGGAATCACACCTGAGTCAGACAAAAAGCAAGGCAAGAGCCTTCCCGCTGTGATATCACTCCAGCCCCATAGAGTGATAAAAGTGAAAAAAAAAAAACAACAACGTTTTTACATGCAAGGGAATATGTAGTTTTTAATGAAAATAACACTAGCACGTTATTCATTTTTTAATTTTATTTTATTTTTTGCTTTTTGGGTCACACCCGGCGAAGCTCAGGGGTTACGCCTGGCTCTACACTTAGGAATTACTCCTGCTGGTGCATGGGGGACCATATGGGATGCTGGGGATTAAATATGCAAACGCCCAGGCTGTTGTACGTTGTAGTATCATTCCAGCCCCTAGCATGTCATTAAAAAAAAAAGAAAGAAAAATTTGTGTACAGAAAAAGTGGTTATTTTCTTCCCCTTCCAGATCTGGTCACTACAGAATTTTTGGTCGTCACTTTTCTGGTTGGTCGTACGGTCTTCTTACTGAAGTAATAAGACTGCAGATTCTACTGCTGCCACTGGGTTCAAAAGTCTGTATTGCTAAATAATGTTTGATTTATAAATTTTTTTTTGCTTCTGTTTATGGGTCCTACCTAGTTGTGCTCAGGGCTTACTCCTGCCAGAGCTTAGGAACCACATGGGACGCCAGGGATTGAGCCCAGGTCAGTCTCAGGCAAGGCTGGGTCCTCCCCGCAGTGCCATGGGTTCTGCCCCAGGATTAGACTTTTATTCCCATCTGAGGCATCCTTTGTGCTGACTCTCCTCTCCTCTGCTCTTCCAGTACAATTGCCCAAAGGCTTTGCTTGGCAGTGTTTTAGCGCAGGGGCTGTTTCAAGAGCAGATGAATTTGTAGATTGCAGACATCAAACCACGTGGGGCGGTGGGCGGGGTTATCGGTACTTCCACCCCCAGGGTCCATGTTCCCTGACCCCAAGGTGCCAGGAACAAACTCAGGAATTTCTCACACTTCCCCCATTGCTGCAAACAGAGGCTCTTTTCCAATAAATAAAGCCCATTTGTGTCAAACACATGCCCTGGGGCCCCATGGCAAAGCCAATGGGGTGAAGGGGTGAAGGGTGTTTCTGCAGCTCAGGGTCCTGGGGAGGGGGAGGGGCACTTTAAAGAGGCGTGAATCTGAGGGTTAGTTTGTTCTTTTTCTTGAGGGCCACTCCAGGTGATGCACCAGGCTTACTCCTCCTTATTACTCCACAATTTTGGACTGGTACTTTTATTTCTTGTTTGGATTGGTTTGTGGATTATACCTGGTGTTCAGGGGCTACCACCAGCTCGATGCTCTGGGAGTCACTCCCAGGAGTTCTTGAGGGGAACGTGGGGTGCTGGGAATCGTATCCGGTCTCCCACATGCAAAATATGTGCTCCAGACCTTTGGGCTATTGTCCTGGCCCTAGACTTATTTAAAAAGATCATCCCATTGCAGGAAAAATATTTAATGCTAGAGAGCCTGTCTGTTTTTGCACTTCTGTACTAACTTTTCGTGCTAACTCATTTCGTTGTGAAGCTTCTGGAAATGATGTTGGAGACAATAGAAGTAATTGTTATTTTGATGGAAATACTTAGAAAGCTGTAATTTATTTCAATTTCTCTTTCAAAAAAAAGTATAATCCTCAGCCTTGCAAGCAACTGCAAAGAAACTACCATTTTTCTCCAAATTGCTGCCTCAGACTTTTTCCTTATCATTTTCTCTTCGTATTTTACAGCCAGGATTTTCAGTCTCACTATTCACTAAAGTGCGACCTTTATAAGCACCCCCTCCTAGTCGAACAGCATACAGCACTCCCATTTTCCACCTAAATTCCCAATGACTGTGGTTGTATAAAGAAGCTGGGCTAGATATACTCAAAGGTAAACTAATGAATTTGTGCCATTTCGGACAAAGCAGATGGAACTTAAGGTGATTATGCTAAACTAAATACATAAGAAGGTCAAAGACAATTAAGGAATAGTTTCACAAATAGGTAGAATAGAAGTAACTAAAGCCAATGAACTGGCAGAAGAATACAACAAGTTCCTGGACTTGGTGAAAATTACAGTGGGCAATAAGATGAGGTTTGATTCTAAACAGCAAAAGCAACCAGTGCTGGCATGGATGTAGGGAAAAAGGGACGCTCTTTCACTGTTGGTGGGAATGCCGACTGCTCCAGCCTTTCTGGAAAACAATACAAACATTCCTTCAAAAACTAGAAATTGAGCTTCCGTATGACTCCACAATACCACTTCTGGGACTATATCCCGAGGGTGCAAAAAAGCACAGTAGTAATGACATCTGCACCTATACATTCATTGTAGCACTGTTCACAATAGCCAAAATCTGGAAACAACCTGAATGCCCGAGAACAGACGACTGGTTAAAGAAACTTTGGTACATCTACACAATGGAATACTATGCAGCTGTTAGGAGAAGATGAAGTCATGAAATCTGCTTACAAGTGGATAGACATGGAGAGTATCATGCTAAGTGAAATGAGTCAGAAAGAATGGTATCGACATAGAAGGACTGCACTCATTTATGGAGTATAAAACAAGATAACATGAGACTGACACTCAAGGACAGTAGACACAAGGGCCAGGAAGATTGCTCCACAGTTGGAAGCCTGCCTCATGGTGGGGGAGACGGAGGGGGAAGGCAGCTGGAATAGAGAAGGAATCACTAAGAAAATGATGGTTAGAGGGATTGGTTGGGATGGGAGATGTGTGCTGAAAGTAGATAAAAGACCAAACATGATAACCTGTCAGAATTTGTATTGCAAACCATAATGCCCCAAAGTAGAGAGAGAGTATGGGGAAACGGTCTGCCATGGAGGCAGGGGGAGGGTGGGAAAGGGGGGATGTACTGGGGCGATTGGTGGTGGGGAATGTGCACTGGTGGAGGGTTGGGTGTTTGATCATTTTATGATTGTAACACAAACATGAAAGCTTGTAACTCTATCTCATGGCTATTTAATAAAATAATTGAAAAACTATGAAGTTTGGCTGGCCATTCTGGACTGGCCCTGATCCTGCGTGCTCCACCAAGTACTCCCAGGGGTGCAATGGATTAATTTTTTTCTTTTTTCTGAAAGGGGACGACAGGTCAAATTAGTATAGAAACCCTTGTTATAATATACCTTTATTAATATAGGAACCTTTGTTAAATTAGTATAGAAACCTTGTTAGTATGAAAACCTTTGTTTAACCATTCCAAAGCCTGCTGGGCAAAGAGTGGGCATAAGACCCAAGAGAGGCCAATCTTAGCTTATTGATTGAAATCTGAATCTTCAAAGGATGATGGAGGACTCCGCACAGAGAGCAGCTAAAATGCAGCCTCTCTAATATTCAGGCCTTGGAGAAGCCTTTGTTGAGTTCTTAGTTCCTCAATCCTTGGATCTGTGTTGTCCTTTCCAAAATCTGATTAAAAGCCTTCCTTTGGAAAAAAATCTTCCTTTGTTTCCATTCCATTTGCAATATTCATTTCTGCTGCAATTGGCCAAGATGAATAATTTCTGTTGTTTATGTTATAATTATGCTGAATGGACAGAACTCCTAAAATCAAATCACGCAGTAACTTTATATTTGTTTAATATCTCATTATTTCTCTCTCTCTTTAAAGTTATTTATTGACTCATCGTGAGAGCAGTTACAAAGCTTTTGGGTTTAAGTCTCGGTCATACAATGATGAAACACCCATCCCTTCACCAGTGCACATTTACCACCACCAAAACCCCCACTATACCCCCCAGCCCACATCCTCCCCCTACCTGTGTGGCAGATGGTTTCTTCATTACTCTCTCTCTCTCTATTTTGATTACATTCAATATTTCGACACCAGACCCACCATTATTATTTGGGATTGTACTCACATCTGCGGAAAAGGCAACATTAGGCAATTTGTTTTCTATTGCTGATCATGAATAACGATTTTGGATTTCTGAAATCTTAACAATTAGATCTGGAGGGATTTCTGCCAAAAGCCGCTGGGTTCCAAGATTTCTTTCTGAGTCTCTGGTATCATGGCCAAAGCAGTTTGTTGAGTAGCCAGAGGGTCCATTTGTGGGCGGTGACTGGGGTCTCTTTGGGCTGTGGGAGGGAAGAGCCAGCCTCACCCCATCCCATCTCATTATCTCTTTATAGCTACTCATGAGCCTTGCTCTTCTCTGACTCCTATAGAGCTACTCCAGAATTTGAGAGAGATGGCTCTGTAGTCAAGATTTTGGGCTCCATTTCTATCTCCTTCTCCTCTTAACTATGTGAGTTGATGCACCCCAACCTCAGTTTCCTCCCCTGCAAGATGGAGAAGAACAATACCTACATTTTTAAGTCATTATAAAACGTATATGAATTTCCAAAGGTAAACTGCCAGGGCTCTTGGCACACAGTTCAGTCCTGAGAAGAGCTTATGGAGATGATGGCAGTGGTAGTGAAGCGAAGTTGCCTGGCTTAGGAGGCCATGATTGCTCTCAAGGATCTTTTCTCTCCTTATCTAAATCCCTGGAAAGAGTTCAAGCACCACCATTTCCATAAGGTTCACACAGTTCTGCCAAGTGCACATTCAACTAACACTTGACTTGCAGAAATTATAATCTGGCGCAGACCCATAAGCCATGATTATGGGTCTTTCTTTCTTTCTTTCTTTTTTATTGTGAAAAGTGTGCAAAACATCACTACCCCAATGATAAAATCATTCCTTGAAGGTAAGAATGTTATTTTACATATTGAGAGGTTGGGGGTGGAGAAGCCTCCCAAGCAACGCTCAGGGGACACTCCTGATAATATCAATCAAGTGGGTAGTACAGTGCTGTGCTTGGACTCAGGAATACAGCTCTGTTCAAGCCTCGCAGTACTCACAGTCAGCCTTAAAAATCACCACTTTATTCTGTCTCTAACCCCTGCCCAAGAGCCAAAGTAAACCTGGGGGTAAAAGAAGATGGGAGGCATTGCACAACTTCAAAAGGCACTACAAAGCAGCAGTAATTATAACAGCATGGCACTGGAATAAAGACAGACCCATAAATCAATGAGATAGGGTTGAAAATTCAGAAACAGACCCTTGAGTATATATATGGTTAGTTAATCTTTGATAAAAAGGTGCTGAGAAAACCGGTCAATCATGTGCAAAAAAAAAAAAAAATAAACTCAGACCTCTTTCAATTGTCATGCACAAAAATCAAATCAAAATGGATCAAAGACCCGCCCTCTCCTCTCTGGAAAGAAAGATGGCGGCCACATGGGAGCCTTGTGGACAGCAGGTATGAGCCGGGGGAGTGGGGGCGACTAAAACCTCATGGGTGGGGGGGCGTTCCGGTCCGTCCTTCATGCCCTACCGAGGTCACCAGTTGCCCCCCACGAGCGGCTCTCCAGCACGGCCATGGCCCCAGAAGCACAAGGACTTAATGCAGAACCCAGCAGCTTGGAGCAGAAAAGTGAATGGACTATGCGTTGATCCAGCCCATCAAGTCTGCCGGAGGGGAAAGGGTGTTGCCCCATTCGCCCTCTCCTCTCTGGAAAGAAAGATGGCGGCCACATGGGAGCCTTGTGGACAGCAGGTATGAGCCGGGAGTGTGGGGGCGACTAAAACCTCATGGGAAGGGGGGCGTTTCGCTCCGCCCTTCACGCCCTACCGAGGCCACCAGTTGCCCCCCACGAGCGGCTCTCCAGCACGGCCACGACTCCAGAACACAGAAACCAATTTCTTAACTATCTGACTTTCAGTAGAAATACTTCCAGGGTCAATAAGTAAAATAGCAGAAATCCAAAACCAACATTTAATTCTTGAACCCAGCTGGAGAAAGCAAATCACTTCACAATGCTTTTTCAGCATGTCTGATTTGGGGGGGGGGGGTAAACTCTAAATAATAGTGGTGAATCTTTTATTGAAACAATCTAATCAAAGCGGATAGAGTGTTAACTAGAATTCATCTGCCTCACAGGGACGGGGAGGGGTGGGGGGTGGGGTTTTATTGGGGTTCTTCATGGGAAAAAATAAGTATTGGTAAAGGGAAATGTGTTTGATATTTGCATGACTGAGACATAAACCTGAAAGCTTTGTAACCTTTCCCACAGTGATTCAATAAATAAAAAAAAAAAAAAAAAGAAAAAAAAATGGATCAAAGACCTTGATAGCAGACTTGAATCTATAAGACAAAGAAAACACAGGCAGAAACTCTCCACGACATTGAAGCTAGAGGCAACTTAAAGAAGGAAATGCCACTGACCAAGCAAGTGAAACGAAATATAAACAAATGGTAACACTGTAGCACTGTCCTCCTGTTGTTCATTGATTTGCTGGGGTGAGCACCAGTAATGTCTGCATTGTGAGACTTGTTGGTGCTGTTTGTGGAATATCGAATATGATATGCCATGGGGGTGCGATACTCTCAGTGGCATGTCGGGCTCTCCGAGAGGGATGGCCACGTGCAAGGCAAACACCCGACCCACTGTGCTTTCGCAACAAATGGGACTATATAAAATTAGTACATAAAATTAGCTCCTGCACGTCACAGGAAACAATGACCAGAACAAAGGCCCCCAGATTAAGAAATTATTTGCCCATCACTCATCTGATAAAAGATTAATATCCAGGACATATAAAGCATTAATAGAACTCTACAAGAAAAATGTGTCCGATTCTATCAAAAAATGAGAAAGAGAAATAAATAGAAGTTCCTCAAAGAAGAAATACATGTGGCCAAAATGCATGTTTTAAAAAATACACTACATCATCAATAATCAGGGAAACGTAAATCAAAACAATGAGCTATCACACCTACAGCAGCAAGACCGACACTCATCAAACAAACAAAGAAACAAACAAACACAAAAACCTAGTATTGAAGAGGATGTGGGGAAAAGCAGCCTTCATTCACTGCCGGTGGGAATGTCCATAGGACCAGACTTTTTGGAAGACAATAAAGACATTCCTCAAAATACTAGCAATTGAAGTTTTATATGACTCAGCAATTCCACTCCCTGCAATACATCCCAAGGGTCCAAAGCACAATGCAAGACAGACATCTGCACCCCTGCGTTCACTGTAGCACTATTCATAATAGCCAAAATCTGAAAACAACCCAAGTGTCCAAGAACAGATGACTGGACAGAGAAGCTGTGGCACATACACAGAACACAACGGAATACTACGCAACCATAAGAAAAAGATGGAGTCAGGCAATTTGCTAAGTGGATGGATCAGAGTGTTATCATGTTGAGTGATGTTAGTAAGAGGGAGAGGGACAACTCAGAATGGTCTCTCATACGCGGGATATAAAGAAACTTCATAGGAATAACAAATGCCCAAAGGCAAGAGAAACAAAGAGCAGGAGAAGTGGTCTTCAGCATGAAGCTTACTGTGGAGCAGGGGTGAGGGGGGTAAGTTGGGGAAGGGAACACTAGAATAATGGTGGAGGGGAAAGTGCCTGCCACAGAGGCAGACTGACAAGTGGGAAGGACACTGGGGACTCTGGAGGAGGGAAGAAGAACCTGGAGAAGGGGCTGGTGTTGGAATTGGAAAATTGTAAACCTGAAACTTTAATACTGAATAACTTTGTAACTATAATTCATAGTGATTCAATAAAGATAATAATATTTAACACTTTAAGGGATCACTAACGAGCAAAAAGTATTTCTATTCACAGCTATTTCTCGGTACACTTTCTGAGGTGTATGTTTTGGAATAAGTGCCGCCACGGTGAGCACATGGCCGGTGCTCTTTATCATGCGCACAAAGGTGCCAGGGATGTGACCCAGTGGCAGAACACTTAGCTGGTATGTGGGTGTCAAGCTCAAGTTGCAGTATGACCAAATATATATATATACACCCGTGATGTATTTGATATGCCAAACACAGTAACAACAAAATCTCCAATGGAGACGTTACTGGGCCCGCTCGAGCAAATCGAGCAAAAATATATATAGACATATATATAAATAAACATATATATGTATGTATCTATATATATTATACATAAAAACAAAAAAAGACTGGGGACAGAAGTTTGTCTTTTTCCCCACATACCTGGTATTCAATAAATATCTCTCTCCCCACAAAAAACAAACACAGAACAACAACAATCAAAAGAAAACTACCTTGTAAATTTCAAGAGTTGAAAATTCTGTTTTCCTGTGAGTTTTGGAAATAAGTTTTAAAATACGAACACAAAGTTAAGAGGAAAAATCTAATTCCAATCATCTTAGGAAATTCCCACTGCATCTGTTACTGTGAAGCACTGACATGATCATGCCAGAGGTCTTGTCTTGTTCAAAAATTAAAAAAACATGGAGATGAGAAACAGATATTCTGAGATATATTTTTCCCCTCCCAATTAATTTTTTCCCCTCCTAGGAATTGTTGAAGAACAAAGTGGAGACGATCAGTACTGTAACTTTTCATTGTCAACCTTGCCGAGAAATGTTCTTTTATGTTAGAAACTGCATGACTGAAAGCACACCATCATCTTGCTGTGATTTGTCTAACCATGAGAAGAAATACACACACAGATCGAAACTTGGCCACTGCTGCCCCAGAGCGTATCACGTGCAGATAAGAGACGGCAGCATCTCACAGCTGCGTAGGCTGTTGTTTGGCCGGGTAGGAACGCCCATTGGGGAAAGGGAAAGCCTATCTTCAGTCCCATATGAAATTGTCTATGAAATGGAGATTTATATACTAACTTGACTCACCCTGGGAACAAGCTTCTATTACATCTAAATGATACCACTGCAAAACCCCATGCTTTGTGGCTCAGTGTTGGCTAAAGGATATGGTTCTTTCAAAGTTAAGAAAATGTGACTTTTTTTTCCGACATGAAATCCATCAAATTTCTCCAGCAGGCCGATGTTTCATTTCTAGAGGAAAGCTTAGCCTTGGAGAGAAAAAGAAAAGGAACAGTGAGGAGGATGAGGGGAAGATAACTCACTGGGATTGTGCCAGACAGCCCGGTGCGACCATGTTATGATTCTTGTCTTCAGCCTGGAGGGCCGTAAGCCCAGCTATGCTGACCATCCCATCACTCGTGTGGCCGGGAAACTGCGGGAGCTCTGATAGAATCTTTTCTACCAAGTTGTCTCCATGAGGTCCCACTGCTCCTATTTAAGCAGACAAGAAGACATAAATTTACAGTGACGACCTGGGGAAGGCCCCTTGCAGTCTGGGTCAGTAACTGTGATCTGTAGAGAAACAAAACCAGGGATCAGACAATATCAAGTGATAACAAATCTTTGGCTTTCGATTTCTAAAGTAAGAACGGCAAGCAGCAGGGGGAGGGGGTTGTAAGGCAGAAACAGAGCCAAAGTAGAAGTGACAGAAGGACCCAAAGGCACACAAGGCCAGTGGTGGAGGCTTTTTGGCACTTTGGGGGTAGTCAAAGTGCAGTAACCTTGTTCAGAATTAAAAAGCGCTAACACTATGGTAACCACGTTACAAAAGTTATCTTTTTTTGTTTTTTTCTTGAAGAAAAGGAGGAAAAGAAATTTGGCTTCGTGTTTATAACGCTCCTTCAATCAAAACTAACATGCAGGTGGGGATGGAAAGAGCAGGAGTTAAGAAACTTGCCTTGCACATGGCCCAACCCGGTTCAACTCCCTCATGCCACATATGCCAGGAGGGATCTCTGAGCACAGAGCCAGGCGGAGCACTGCCAGGTGTGGCTTAACCTCTCTCTCAAATAATAGACAGGGCTGGGAAGACGGCTCATGAGGTAGAGTACGTGCCCAGCATTATTCACATCAGTGCGTTTGATTACCCAACACTATGTAGTCTTCCAGAGGGTGGTGCTCCTGGACCCTGAGTGTGGCCCTTAATTAAATAAGTAATTACTCATTTACTCATTAAATAAGTAAATGACATATGTTGTTAAGTTTCTGTTGCACAGATCAATCACATGAACTTCGTGTTTCAGGCACCCACGCACCCAGTCAACTTCTGCTCTGGACTGAATATTCCATATGCTGTGACACTGAGCCTACTCTGGTTACTACTGTATTTTCAGCACCAATCATGCTTTGCATCAACACATATTTAATGAATAAGTGAGCAGCCTAGAGACGTCAGGCCAATAGCAACCCAGGACACAATTCTAAATTTTTAGGGTAGCACTTTTTTTGTGCTAATGACAACAGAAGGTCCAGAAGAGTGTAGAAATCTGATGAGTAGGTCTTCCCTCTTCTGGAATCTTCTCTTCACGTGGTAACTATTATTGGGTTCACCCTGTACCCAAGAGATCTAGAACACTGAACTTACAGTTACAGACTCCCTGAAGTTCTTCCCCGATGAAAGAAAAAATAAATTGAGAAATGGTAACAGTTTCCAATAACAGAAGAATTTAAAGAATGTTTTCTATGTACGGTGACTATTTAGATATTTTACATGTATGTATTAACACTTTTACAACAAATGAGGGTCAGAGAGACATAGTATAGGTTTCCTCTGCTCAAGCATGAGGTAATTCTGGATTCAATCCCCAGTACTCCAACCCTCATATTATCACCAGGAGTGAAATCTAAAGTAATGGGCTGGGAGTAGGTCCTGAGTTTCGGAGACTGCCCAAAAAAGCATATTAAAAATAATAAACAAGTTCATTAAATGAACTCAACCCAAAATTCAAGACAAATAGCAATGTTCAGTGCTTTTTAAAGAATGAACCTGAGTTCTCACTCCCAAATTCATCATTGGGGTTTTTTACAATTATTTTCCCGTTATTATTATTATTTTGACTTTTGGGGTCACACCTGGTGCTGCTCAGGAGCTACTCCTGGCTCTGCACTCCAAATTATTCCTGGTGGTGCTCAGGGGACCATAGGAGATGCTGCGAATCGAACTTGGGTTGGCCATGTGCGAGGCAAACTCCCTTCCTGCTATACTATTGCTCTAGCCCTAACTTGATCATTGTTTGGAAGATTATCATTCCAACAGTGAACAGAACTACCCACAACACAACTTTCCCTTGGACAATTCAGAAAACAAAACCTGGGAGACTTAGGGGCTGGAGCGATAGTACATCAAGTAGGGCAAATGCTTGCCCGTGGCTCACCCAGGTTTGATCCCTGGCACCCTTGATGGACACCTCAGCCTGTCAGCAGTAAACCCTGAGTGCATAGCCAGTTATGGCCCCAAACAAAAAACAGACAAAAAAGATGGTGGACTTAGACGTTGATAGAAATATTGATACAATTCAGGCCCAGCTGGTCTTCTCCTCAATGCTTATGCTTTCCCCCTTTTCAGTAAGTAAAGAACAACTTCTGATCCTGCAAATCTATTTCCTTCCAATGATAAATACAATACTCAACTAATATGTTGGGATCTATAAGTTGAAATGATTTTTATTCACAAAGCAGCCCTGCAAATAGGATTAACAAATATCACTATTGCCGTGCTCGATAGCACAGCAGGTAGGGCATTTGCCTTGCACATGGCCGACACGGCCGACACGAGTTCGATTCCTCCGCCCCTCTCAGAGAGCCTGGCAAGCTACTGAGAGTACACACAAGGGCCAGGAGGATTGGTCCGTCGTTGGAAGCCTGCCTCAAGTGCTCTGGGAGAAGGCAGCTGGAATAGAGAAGGGACCACCAAGTCAGTGATGGTTGGAGGATCGCTTGGGGTAGGCGATGTGAGCCAAAAGTTGACCAAGGACCAAACATAATGGCCTCTCAGGAATTGTATTGTAAATCATCATATCCCAAAGTAGAGAGAGAAAGTAAGAAGGAAACTACCTGCCATAGAGGCAGGGGTGTGGTGGAGTGGGGGTGGCGGGAGACATATTGGCGACACTGGTGGTGGAAAAGCTACACTGGTGTAGGAATTGGTTTTCGATCATTGTGTGACTGAAGCTCTAACATTAAAGGTGTCACTATCTCGTGGCGATTTAATAAATAAATTAAAAACCTAAAAACTCTCAACAAGTCAGTCATAAAGGAACAGACCTCAGGTTCATCACCTATAGGAAACCCATGTCTAACATTATGTTCAATGACAAAATAAATTAAAAAATAATAAAAGTAATCACTTTATTCATCTGAACTCAGAGCCACTACAGAACATAAAAACAACCACCATGTCATGTCTTCTAATGTGTAGCTTATTGTCATAGAGAGCACTGTTAACTTGGTTGCATACCTACATAACAAACCGACAGGTCGAGTTTACAGTTTTTTCACTTTTGCCATCTTCCTAACCATTCAAACATTATTGATTTCAATGACATCTTCCATGTGAGAATTTTCTAACTCAGCACCGTCATTCCATTACTCTATCGTCCCGCTGATCTCCTTAACAGACAAACATCAGTTGGTACATCTGCTAATAATTGGAATATCTTTGACTAAATTTGAACATACGTTGTTTTCTTTAACATATTTGTTCTAAGGGTTTGGAGTGATAGTACAGTGTGGAGAGCATTTGGCTTTCATGCAACCGACCCAGGTTCTATCTCTGGCAGCCCGTACAGACTCCTGAGCACACCAGGAGTACTTCCTGAGCACAGAGCTACGAGTAACCCCTGAGCACTGCCAAGTATGACCCCAAACCAAAAATAATAAAATAATATATTTGTTCTAGTGTGCCAGAGAGCTGGGATCCCCAACACTAAGATGTGACAGGTGCTCAGTAACTGTGTTAAATAAATATTCAATCCATATCATTCAATCCAATATATAATAAATTATATATTCAACCAAAATTTAATCAATATATAAAACATTTCAGGTTCCATATTGGACAAAAGTACAAAGAAAAATAAAGGTACAAAGAAAAATAAGCCACAGCCTTACCTTCAAGAGAATCTAAAATAACCAGAGAAATAGTGCAGAGGTTAAGCCATTCACCTTGAACAAGGCTGATCCTTGTTCTTTTCCTATAAACTCCTTCTTGTGCCCATGAGACAAGGTTGTTGCTTTTAGGCCACAGGTACAGTATCTTCCTATCTGTAGGCCTGTTGCTAAAAGGTCCTTTTACTCGACCCACTCAAAAAGATAGGTTTCGGGGTGCATACATTTTCACTAGAACAAATGGTTGGATGGGAGTAGGAAAGGGCAGGTTTTGGAAGGAATGCACACATTTTGGCTTGAGCATAAATTTGACCTATTTCCAAGAGAGCTATCAGCGAAAGCATCCAATGAGTGGCTTGTTCTGAGTTCAAAGAATAGTCTGATAAAGAAATTGAAAGCCACTGGATCCTTTGTTATTTATTTATAATATAATTTATTTATTTATTTATTTGACATTTGGGGTCACATCTGGAAATGCTGAGGGGTACTCTTGGTGGTTCTCGGGAGACCATATAGGATGTTGGAGATCCAATTCAGGTCAGCTGCGTGCCAATGCCCTACCCGGTGTACTACCACTCCAGCCCCACAAAAATGACTTAAAAGGTTGAGGGCAGAGACACAGCTCTAAATATGAGCACATGGTTTGAAAGCAGGAGGCCTGGGTTACATCCCAATATAGCATGGTCCCCTGAGCACTGAGAGGAATGATCATTGACTGCTGACCACTGAACCATGATTACCCTTTGAACACTTGCGGTAATGAACCAGAAAAACAATAAAGTTCTGAGACTTTCAAAAATAGCTGAGTGGAAACTTTTTAAAAAATCTCACAGGATGGACAGCAAAGAGTAGAGAATCTAGAGAACAGTTATTTCAAGCTCTCAGTGGTTATTATGGCAGAGTCAGGCGAACTCCTGCTAAGATTATACACATAAGGTGAATAGATTTACCTGATAAAAATGTGATTTTAACTACTCCCTATTCATTCAAACCACATTTACTTGTATCTATCACATTTATGGATACTTTTTGTCTACTAAAGGCAAAGAATGGCTATTTCATTTAATTTTTACCATTAAAATAAGTCTAGGAAATTATTTTCTATGTATCATCTAATAAGCACTCCCTTTTAGTATTTTATAGAGTTAATTTCAACTGATGATTTGTCATTTGCTTTGTGAAGAACCAACTGAAACTTAACCTATAATAAGGGAAAAATACAGTAATACATTCAATACTCTACACACACACGTCTATGTGGGTATATGAATTTTGGTGCAAGGAACTGAACCCAGATCTTTTGCATGCAAGGTATATTAGAGTTTACCATTAAGCCACATCACCAGCTTTGAGGTTATACTTTTATATTTATGCTCGCTTATATTTATATTTGTGCTCGCTTCAGCAGCACATATACTGTATAATATCTCCCATTTATATCTTTGACATATCCCTGGGTGAATTAGGAAATAAAGGTATCTTTACTATCTAGTTATCAGCTTCACTATCTAGTCATACCTTTCCTATCCAGTCACAGCTCAGTTTGGAGACGAGGCCTTTTAAGAGTGGTTATTAGTTATTTATGGGCTTCTCTTCTCATGGATGTCTTCATTTTAAAAGCTGAGTTCAAATGTTACCTTCATGGTGGGGGCAGTTTTGTTGCACCAATTATTATTTTGGGGGGTGTCACACCTGGCAGTGTTCAGGGGTTATTCCTGGCTCTGCACTCAGGAATTAGTCCTGGCAGTGCTCAGGGGACCATATGGGATGCCAGAGATTGAACCCAGCTTGGCTACATGCAAGGCAAAGGCCCTACCCGCTGTACTATTGCTCCAGTCCTGCATCAATTATTATTCTTCAGTTCTTCATTTCATTTAAGTAATGCCTTGGAAGCAAGCTCATTTGAGGCACTGGAAAGAGAAAGACAATCCTCAGCAAATGGCAGTTGGTTCTCCCATGAAACCACCAACGTTCATCAACTCATGTAAACAAGCACCTCTTGTTTAAGGGAAGCCTGGGTCTCATAAACAGTTTTTCAGGTATGTATGCAGATAGGTCACCCAATGACTATGTGATGTGAAAAATTCATGCCAGATTAGC
>NW_026606403.1:202500-206918 GCF_029834395.1 Sorex fumeus | reverse complement strand
TCCCGGGTCATGGTCTGACGGACCCGGGAGCACGAAAGTTTGTCAGTCTGTCCCTGTGCCTCCCGGTGATCCATCGTGAAAAAAAATTATTTAAAAAAATATATAAAAAAAAAAGAAAAAGAGGAAAGCCAGCCAGCCAGCCAGCCAGCCAGCCAGCCAGCAAGCCGGCAAGGAAAAGAGTGCATCCTGACTCATGGAATCGTGTCATAATGACTACATTAAAAAAAAAAATACGTGAGTTGATGTCAATAAGCAAGCCAGCAAAGCTAAGAAAGCGAGCAAGCAAGCAAGCGAGCTAGCAAGCTAGCAAGCTAGCAAGCCAGCAAGCTAGCCAGCCAACAAGCAAGCAACAAACAAGCAAGCAAGCGAGCGACAGAGTCCACCCTGAACACCGACAGAACAAAATAGAGAAGCAGGGCCTGGATAGGGGCGGTGGAGCATGGGCACGGGTGGAGGGATGGGTACTGGATGATGGTATGTCGACGATCATGGTAAGACAGACACGTGAGCACGAAAGTTTGTCAGTCTGTCCCTGTCCCTCCAGCTTGTCCCTTCGTGAAAAAAATTAAAAAAAAAAAAAAAAGAGGAAAGCCAGCCAGTCAGCCAGCAAGCCGGCAAGGAAAAGAGTACATCCGGCAAGGAAAAGAGTACATCCTGAGGAGGTACCGACAGGACCAAAAAGAGAAATATATATATATATATATATATACACACACACATATATGTGTGTGTATATATATGTGTGTGTGTGTGTGTGATTTATTAAAAAAATTAATTTATGAGAGAGAGAGAGAGAGAGAGAGAGAGAGAGAGAGAAGCCAGCCAGCAGGCCGGCCAGCCAGCCAAAGAGTACATCCCGAGCGCCGACAGGACCAAAGAGAAAAGCAGGGCCTGGATGTTGCTGGTGGAGCACGGGCACGGGTGGACGGACGGGTACTCACTCACTCACTCACTCACTCACTCACTCACTCCCGGGGTCATGGTCTGACAAACCCGGGAGCACGAAAGTTTGTCGGTCTGTCCTTGTGCCTCCCGGTGATCCATCGTGAAAAAAATTTATTAAAAAAAAAAATGATAAAAAAAAAAAAGAGGAAAGCCAGCCGGCCGGCCAGCAAGCCGGCAAGGAAAAGAGTACATCCTGAGGAGATACCGACAGGACCAAATAGAGAATTATATACATAAAAAAGCTATTTATTAAAAAAATAGGTTTATGAGAGGGAGGGAGGGAAGGAGGGAGGGAGGGAGGGAGGGGGGAGGAGAGAGAGAGAGAGAGAGAGAGAGAGAGAGAGAGAGAGAGAGAGAGAGAAGCCAGCCGGGCAGGCAAAGAGTACATCCCGAGCGCACACAGGACCAAAGAGGCAAAGCAGGGCCTGGATGTTGCTGGTGGAGCACGGGCACGGTTGGACGGACGGGTACGCACTCCCTCCCTCCCGGGTCATGGTCTGACGGACCCGGGAGCACGAAAGTTTGTCAGTCTGTCCCTGTGCCTCCCGGTGATCCATCGTGAAAAAAAATTATTTAAAAAAATATATAAAAAAAAAAGAAAAAGAGGAAAGCCAGCCAGCCAGCCAGCCAGCCAGCCAGCCAGCAAGCCGGCAAGGAAAAGAGTGCATCCTGACTCATGGAATCGTGTCATAATGACTACATTAAAAAAAAAAAAATACGTGAGTTCATGTCAATAAGCAAGCCAGCAAAGCCAAGAAAGCGAGCAAGCAAGCGAGCTAGCAAGCTAGCAAGCTAGCTAGCCAGCAAGCTAGCCAGCCAACAAGCAAGCAACAAACCAGCAAGCGAGCGACAGAGTCCACCCTGAACACCGACAGAACAAAACAGAGAAGCAGGGCCTGGATAGGGGCGGTGGAGCATGGGCACGGGTGGAGGGATGGGTACTGGATGATGGTATGTCGCCGATCATGGTAAGACAGACACGTGAGCACGAAAGTTTGTCAGTCTGTCCCTGTCCCTCCAGCTTGTCCCTTCGTGAAAAAATTTAAAAAAAAAAAAAAAAAAGAGGAAAGCCAGCCAGTCAGCCAGCAAGCCGGCAAGGAAAAGAGTACATCCTGAGGAGGTACCGACAGGACCAAAAAGAGAAATATATATATATATATATATACACATATATGTGTGTGTATATATATATGTGTGTGTGTGTGTGATTTATTAAAAAAATAAATTTATGAGAGAGAGAGAGAGAGAGAGAGAGAGAGAGAGAGAGAGAGAAGCCAGCCAGCAGGCCGGCCGGCCAGCCAGCCAGCCAAAGAGTACATCCCGAGCGCCGACAGGACCAAAGAGAAAAGCAGGGCCTGGATCTGGATCTTGCTGGTGGAGCCACGGCACGGGTGGACGGACGGGTACGCACTCACTCCCTCCCGGGTCATGGTCTGACGGACCCGGGAGCACGAAAGTTTGTCAGTCTGTCCCTGTGCCTCCCGGTGATCCATCGTGAAGAAATTGATTTAAAAAAAAAAAAAAAAAAAAAAAAAAAGAGGAAAAGCCAGCCGGCACAAGAGCACATCCTGAGTACAGACAGGACAAAATGGAAAAGTTTTTTTTTTTTCTTTGCAAAATAGAAAAGCTGCGTGAGTGAGGTACCGGGAGGAAGGGAGGAAGCATGAAGTGGGTGTCGACAGGGAGGAATGCCCGTCCCTTGAAACCGGGGTGGGTGCAGTGTTCAAGGGCCTGTCGCAGTCACTTAGCTCGGGCCTCTTCTCCTGGTGCCGCCACACTCTCCGCCTCCCTCCCAGGGAAAGTGCTCTATGCTGAAGCCCCGTGGCACTGTTCCCCGGGCCACGCGCTCGCCTCCTCGCCCCCCACTGCCCCCCGCCCTTCCATGAACTCATTCGTGGACAATCCCTCAGTCAGGCAGGTCAGGTAGGTCCCGTTGGTTTCTTGAATTCAGAATGCCATCTCACTCCCCTTTGGACCCCAAATAGGAGTCGGCCTCCCACGCAGCACTCCCTCGGAGTTCTTCTCGAGAAAGGAAACCTCTGGGATTCCTCCCTCCCTCCCTCCCTCCCTCCCTCCCTCCCTCCCTCCCTCCCTCCCCCCCCCCCCCTCCAGAGACTCCCCCTCTCCCCAACCAACCCCTGGCGGCGCGGATGATGACTCGGACTACACGAATGATCGATTTATGGATTGATTTATTGATTTCTTGGGGTGGGGGTGGGGGTGGGGGTGGGGGTGGGACCGAAAGCCGGGCGTGCCTGTACTGGTCTAACCGGTTTCGAGGCCGAGTCCGTCTTCCTGTAGAGCCGGAGAGGGCGGGTGGACCACAACTCCCAGAGTGCTCCACGTCGTCGCCGCCGCCGCCGCCGCCGCCGCCGCCGCCGCCGCCGCCGCCGCCGCCGCCGCCGCCGCCGCCGCCGCCGCCGCCGCCGCCGCCGCCGCCGCCCCAAAGGGGGGGGCGGGGGGGGGGGGAAATGAATGAATGAATCAATGAATCAATAGATAGATAAAATAAAATCAAATAAAAATCAAGCAAAACAGAAACCAAAGGACTTTCTCAGAGAGCTGGTCATTGTCATACAGTCGCGCGCGCTCGACCGCTCAGGGAGTGAAATGAAAACAACTCCGCCGCCACCCCGACCCCGACCCCGACCCCGACCCCGACCCCGACCCCGACCCCGACCCCGACCCCGATCCCGATCCTCGATCCGTACCTTACCGTACCTTACCGTGCCTTACCGTGCCTTACCGTACCGGTCTGTCCCCGCCCCTCCCCCTCCTGGAATACTGCCCGCAGGCGGCCTCCCTGCCGCCCCCTCCCCCACCGATGGGGGTGGGGAAGAAATAGAAAAGCGGCCACGAGGGGGCAGAAAGGTGCAGGAAGGGAAAAAAAAGAGCTGCAGGAAGAACTAGAAAAAAAAAACAAACCAAAAAACAAAAGGCGCAGGAAGGACAGGGGGGAGGGGAGCCGCCAGTCGTCAGCCGCCGCTCCAAAGACAGGGGCGCCGGCCGGCCGGCCTGGAGATCCGAGTGCCAGAGGGACGGACGGACGGACGGACGGACCCGACCCGAAGCGAGGCGAGGCGAGGCGAGGCGAGGCGAGGCGAGGCGAGGCGAGGCGAGGCGAAGCGAAGCGAAGAAGTCTGCGCAGGGATGGATCTCCAGCGGGAGGAGAGGACGTGCGAAAGTGATGCAGAGAACCTCAGGAGCGAGCAGAGCGCGGAGCGCAGAGCCTGGAGCCCCGGAGGTTGAGTAGCCGGAACAGCCAAGCGGAGGCTCGTTGAAATATAAAATGTACCAGGGAGGAAGAGGGAGAGGGAGACGGAGAGGGAGAGGGAGAGAGAGAGACAGAGAGAGAGAGAGAGAGAGAGAGAGAGAGAGAGAGAGAGAGAGAGAGAGAGAGAGGAAGAGGAGAGAGAGACGGGATTTCGGTGCTCGGTGGTGGTGGTGGTGGAGGAGGAAAATGGGCACTGGTG
>NW_026606403.1:180000-190000 GCF_029834395.1 Sorex fumeus | reverse complement strand
CGGACGCCGCTGACGGGCGACCCCCACGCGAGGGGGAACACGGGGGCCAAAGCACCACCGGGCTCCGCACGGGCACACAGCCTCCCCTGGGGAGGGGCCCGAGGGGCCGGGGGATCCGGGCCCGCGAGGGCCGGGGCAACGCAGCACACGCGCCGGGTGGGCTCCGAGGGGAAAACGCGAGAGGGAGGCGCCCGCCGCCGGGACCGACCGGGCCACCGGGAAAACTCTGCACGGGAATCCCACCGCCCAACGACCAAGGGCGGTCCCGCACCCACGCCCGGGACGCCGGCCGGCCCGACGGCCGACCCACCGACGCGCGCTCCACCACGGAAGCCACAGCCGCGCACGGCACCGCGGTGCCCCGACCGGCGGGGACCCGGATGGTCCAGCGCCAACCACCGACACCCGTTCCCCAGCCCCAACGCGAGGCAGGGAAGGCCGACGGCGCCCAGAGCCTCCACAAACCGCTCTTCCTCTTCCCTCTGCCCATCCGAGTCCTGCCGGAGGGTCCGGGTACCCAGACGGCAACGTCCAGTCACTCGGGGGCACGCCACCGCGCGGACCGCGCGAGAGCGTCTCGCTCGGCTGGGGGCCGAGAGCACGCACACCCCGAAGCCGGGCTCCGCAGCACCACCGCCGGCTGCGGCACACACAGACACGGGAGCGGACAGCGTGTCGTCCCCCCCCACGGGAAGCACGGCTCCCGCGGGGCAGAGCGGGGGATCGCGCGGGCATAGGTCGGGTCCAGGAAGCGAGACCATACCCGCGCACACGCCCGTCTTCTCCGACCGCGCACACACGGGCCCATCCGAGCCCCGACCACCGACACGACGCCCCGACGCCGGGACACCGGCTCGGCCCGGCGGGACCCTCCCCCGACGGGGGGAGGCGCGGGCCGCGGTAGGCAAAGAGCGAGGGCGCTCGGCACCCCCCCACGTCTGGGGGGAATGACGGCGGAAGCCTCTCCCCGCCACAGGGCGGCGGGGAAGGGCAGGCTCTGCTACCGGTGGCTGACAGCGCAGGTAGAGGAGGGGCAGCAGCTGGGGGATCCGGTACCCCAAAGGCACCCTCTCGGATCGCTAGAGAAGGAGTATTCTCCGCCGAGGGGGCGCCGCCCCCCGACCTAGGCCGGCTGCCCCGCTTCTCCGGGCTCCCCCGACTCGAGTGGGGGGGGTCTGCCGTAGTGGTCCGGTGGCCGAGCCCCGCCGAAGCGAGACCGACCAGAAGCGTGAGCGTCCGCGGTCAGGTCCGTTGTGTGCTGGGTCCGCGGGAGGGCCCGCCGCCCCTCCGCAGCACCCGGCAGACGGCCCCCGCCCACCACGGCGGGTGACCGGCTTCCGCCCCCGCAACGGGAGAGGAGCGGAAACCCCGGACAGAGCGAGAGAGAGCCCCCAAGGGGGGGCCACCTCGTCTCCCAGAGCCCGGCACAACGACAACCCACCGCCGCCGCTCACGCGCCCGCGTGCGCGAGAGCCAGTTAATGCGAGGCACGCGGGCACGCGCCCGAGAAACGGAGGCCGCCCAACCGCCCACGACCCAAGCGGCGGGCCGCAAGGGGGCGAACGGCAAGGCGACTCCCGTGTGACAAACAACGACCGGCTCGACCCCCAGAGGGGAACACCACCGAACGAGGAGAGCCCCAAGAGGGCAGGACCGCGAAGCCAGGTGACGGGGAAACGGCACCACCGGCTCGGCCTCAGGCACCTGACAGGACGACCTGGAGCGCTCCAGGGGCACCACCGAGGGCCGGTTGAGGCACGGCAGCGCGCGCCACCGCCGGGCGGCCCCACCCCGCCGCGGGGAGGGGCCGGCTCGAGAGAACGGGAACCTGGGACGGTCCCGACAGAGCGAGGGTTGTCCACCGTGTCAGACGACCCCGAAAAGCCCACTCCCTGTGCACCAAGCAGGAGAGCGGCAAGAACGGGATCGGGCCGGGGTCCGCACCCCTGAACGCCCCGCCCCACCGCGAGGTGGGGGAGAAGCGAGAGGCCCGCTGGCAGAACGAGAAGAGCGGTCCCATTCACGTGGAATGTCCGTCCCTCGTCTGGCGCGGCTTAGGCCCGGCCCGGGAGAGCACACCAGCACCACATCGATCAGCAAGGAAAGGATGCGAGAAGCGAGCGGCCACCGGTCCCCCCGGACGAGGAGGGGACCGGACCCCGAAGGAGAGCGAGCAAAGGACAGCAACCCTCCGGAGAGGGGAGAGGCCCGTTTCAGCCTTTGCCCACCCTTCTGACCTCGGGGTGATTCCGGACCCCGACCGGACAACCCCCTCCAACGAGAGCGAGACTGCCTGACACGCAGCGGGCACGGGGGCCCGCGGGACTGGGGGAGGTCCGTTCACATCGGGGCCGCGGACGCCGGGCTGAACTCGGGCGCCTTAGGCCGGAGGTTGACAGCCACGGCTGGAACACTGCCCCCAGGTGCACGCGAGAGCCGGCGCACAGGGCCCAGGCGGGCGGCTCGAGCGGCGGGAGGCCAGGGAGGAAGTCCTCAAGACAGGCCCCGACCATCCCACACGCACCCGGGGGAACGACGGTCCCGATCCTCACGGCAGAGAGCCACCGAGAGAGAGCGTGTCAGCACACATCTCGCGGTCCAAACCGGTCCCGTCGCACGGGAAAAGGACCGATGTCGGAAACGGGACCGATCTGCATCTTCCCGCCGCACCTCTGGAACAGGGACCCGGCAACTGGCACCCAGGAGAGCCCCATCGCCCCGAGTCCCGGAGCTCCACGGGACAACTGGTCGACCCCGTGACTCGGCATGGTCGAAGCTGCGCCCGAAGCCACGCGACGACCCCACGGCGGCGGCGGCGGCGGCGGCGGCGGCGGCGGCGGCGGCCCGGAGGTCAAAGCCAGCTCGGGAAGGCTAAGGGGATAGATAGATTCAGAAGCCCAGAAACACCGCGGCGGGAAATCAAACAAAACTAAGTCCTCTTCCTTCTCGGGGCCGCGGACCAGGCGCACCAGGCGCCCCCACGGGCTCACGGCCGGAACCCGTCACCGTGCACCGATGCACCGCCCGCTGACCGGCCAAGGGCGGCACGCGTTCAGCCCGGCCATCGGCCCCGCTCCGAGACGCTGCGGACCGACCCTGGAGCTACGAGGCGCGGGCTCAAGCCGGCGCAGGGCCCTGTGCGCCCGGGCCGCCCCGTGCTCGGGCCGGCCATCGGCCCCTCTCCGAGCCGCTGAGGACCCCGGAGCTGGCTACGCGGCACCCGCCGGCCAAAGGTCGGGCCACACGCCCGGGCCGCCCCGCTCTCGCGCCGGCCACCGGCCCCGCTCCGAGCCGCTGCGCACCCTGGAGCTAGCTACGCGGCACCCGCCGGCCGAGGGACGGGCCACGCGCCCGGGCCGCCTCGCGCTCGGGCCGGCCATCGGCCCCTCTCCGAGCCGCTGAGGACCCCGGAGCTGGCTACGCGGCACCCGCCGGCCAAGGGTCGGGCCACACGCCCGGGCCGCCCCCCTCTCGCGCCGGCCACCGGCCCCGCTCCCGAGCCGCCGAGGACCCTGGAGCTAGCTAGCTACGCGGCACCCGCCGGCAGAGTGCTGGTCGACCCGCCCCGGCAGCCAGGCCCGGCGCCGGCACCCGCCGGCGAAGGCAACACAGCCTCCCTCAAGAGCCTGCAGTTCCAAGCTCCACCGCCGGTCCTCGCGGGCTGGCGCCTCGACAGCGGGACCAATGTCGACTCGGACGCCGACATCCTGGAACGCCGCCTCGGGCAGTGAAACCGAAACGCTGCCGTCACCCCAGAGGAGCTCCGGCGCCATATAAAAGCGGACGGCAGGTGGCGCCCGAGCAACCTCAGCGGGATCGCCATCCCCCACCCCGCTCCGAACTGCTGCGGACCCTAGAGCTACACGACACGGGCTCAAGCGGGCACAAGGACGGCCACGGGCAAGGGCGTCCACGGGCTCGGGCAGCCATAGACCCAACTCGCTCCGGGCCGCTGCCGGCCCCGGGGCTTAGCTCCGCGGCACCCGCCGGCCGAGGGCCGGGCCCCGCTCCGGGCCGCTGCCGACCACGGGCCTTAGCTCCGCGGCACCCGCCGGCCGAGCGCCGGGCCGCGCGCCCGGGCCGCCCCGCGCCCGGCCCGGCCCTCGGCCCCGCTCCGGGCCGCTGCCGGCCCCGGGGCTTAGCGCCGCGGCACCCGCCGGCCGAGGACCGGGCCACGCGCCCGGGCCGCCCCGCGCCCGGCCCGGCCCGGCCCTCGGCCCCGCTCCGGGCCGCTGCCAACCCCGGGGCTTAGCTCCGCGGCACCCGCCGGCCGAGGGCCGGGCCGCGCGCCCGGGCCGCCCCGCGCCTGGCCCGGCCCTCGGCCCCGCTCCGGGCCGCTGCCGGCCCCGGGGCTTAGCTCCGCGTCACCCGCCGGCCGAGCGCCGGGCCGCGCGCCCGGACCGCCCCGCGCCCGGCCCGGCCCGGCCCTCGGCCCCGCTCCGGGCCGCTGCCAACCCCGGGGCTTAGCTCCGCGGCACCCGCCGGCCGAGGGCCGGGCCGCGCGCCCGGGCCGCCCCGCGCCTGGCCCGGCCCTCGGCCCCGCTCCGGGCCGCTGCCAACCCCGGGGCTTAGCTCCGCGGCACCCGCCGGCCGAGGGCCGGGCCGCGCGCCCGGGCCGCCCCGCGCCCGGCCCGGCCCGGCCCGGCCCGGCCCTCGGCCCCGCTCCGGGCCGCTTGCCGACCCTGGAGCTACGGCGCCACCCGCCGCCGGGGTGCTGGTCGACCCGCCCGGGCAGCCAGCCCCGGCGCCGGCACCCGGCTGCGAAGGCAACACGGCCTCCCTCAAGAACCTGCAGTTCCAATCTCCACCGTCGCTCCTCGCGAGGTGGCGCCTTGACAGCGGGCCCGAAGTCGACTCGGACGCCGACATCCTGGAACGCCGCCTCGGGCAGTGCGAGCGAATCGCTCCCGTCAGCCCAGAGGAGCTCCGGCGCCGTAGAAAAGCGGACGGCAGGTGGCGCCCGAGCAACCTCAGCGCGATCGATCGCCACCCCGCCCCGCGCGACTCCTGTGGAGGGAAACTAAATCCCACCGCCCCTCCCTCCCCTCGAGAAACAGGCAGGGCCGTTGGGGATGGAGAGGAGGACAATTCCCCCCCACCCCCACAAAAACTAAAACCACCCCCCACCACTCAGTGCGTGTGTTTGAGCGCGCGGGCCCGCCTGCCTGTTCTGTGTCTGTGTGCGTGCGTCCGTGTCCATCTCCGTCTCCCTCTCGGCCTCTGCGTGCCTGTTTGGGGTTCACAGCGGACTGGATGGACAAGGCACCCAGAGCTCAGAAGATCCACCCAATCCCGATGAACTTGACGAAAAGACCGGGGAGGACCCGTCCGTCTGTCAGGGGCCAACCTCCTTGGAGGAATAGGCGACGCAACCCGAGAGAGAGAGAGAGAGAGAGAGAGAGAGAGAGAGAGAGAGAGAGCGTTCCGGTTCGTTGTTCCCCGGCTCCCTCCCTGGGGACAACAAGAAGATGCGGCGGCGGCGGCGGCGGCGGCGGCGGCGGTGGCGGTGGCGTGAGACATGAAGCGGCTCTAGGAAATCATCGGAGCTGGGTCCGCAGAAAGGAGCGGTTCGGGTTCGCCCCGGCGGAGTTTCGTGGAGATTTCCACCAAGGAACCGGCACCGTGGCCCTCTCGGGCGAACGGGCACCCTCGGGAACGAGCACACCCTCGTCGTGGCCACTCGCGAAGCTAAATGCAGGACGTTGTGCAGTGTGGCGCGGCGGCGGCGGCGGCGGCGGCGCCCACATCGAGAGAGCGCACGACCACCCGCTCGTTTCTCTTCACCATTTCCCGAATCGGTCACTGTGAAGCGGCGGTGTTGCGGGGGCGGGCGGGCGTGAGTGAGTGGGTGGGTGGGTGCGTGCGCGAGTGCGTGTTTCACGTGGCTTAATGCGTTTTAAAACGACCTCGAGATGGAGCCGTGACACCACGAACCTAAGGGACACGTGAGGCTGGGGACATAGCCGAGGGGTCCGGGTCCGGATGGCAGAAAAAAAAAAAATAGAACGGGAGTCAAGTCAGGCACCTGTGCCACACGTGAACTATGGGCAGCTTGCACCCCGTGACCCCGGTTGGAATCTCTGGAGATGGACACGGAGGGAAGACGGAGGGATGGGGAGGGACGGGGGGAGGGAAGAAAGTTTTGTCCGTTTGTCCCTGTACTTCACGGCGATTCATTCAAGACGTTTATAAAAAAAAAATACATATATATGTACACATATATATAATATACACGCATACATATGTACGTACGTACGTACGTGTGTACGTATGTATAAAAAGAAAAACAAGCAACCGTAAGCGAGCGAGCGAGCGAGCGAGCAAGCAAGCAAGCAAGCAAGCAAAAGCCAAGAAGGAAGCAAGCAAGCATGCAAGCGAGCCAGCCAGCAAAAAGAGTACATACGAGTCCGTGGATAGACGCGCAGCGCGTCTCATGCTAAGTGAAATGAGTCAGAAAGAGAGGGACAGCCGGAGAAGGGACTGCACTCGTGGGTGGAGGGTCCAACCACATCCCATGAGGCTCGCACCTAAGGAGAGCAGATACACGGCCGGCCGGCACGAGAAGATTGCTCCCTAGCTGGAAGCCTGCCTCATGAGCCAAGGGGAGAAGGCAGCTGGAAGAGAGAAGGGAAGTTTCTCTTGACAGGGGTGCCTGTCAAGAGGTGGCACGTTCGCCCTGGAGGGAGGGGCGGAGGAGTTGAAGCCGGCAAGGCAGGCGGGCCCCCCCCCCCCCCCCCCCCCGCTGCGGCGGCGGCTTGAGTGGCAGGGAAACGCCCTGCCGCTTTGCTAGCGCTCCAGCCTCCAAATCCCCGCAAACCCTCCAAATCCTTTTCGTGTCCCTATTCCCTCCCTCACGGCCGTGAATAGGGAATAGGGACACGAAAAGGATTTGGAGAATTCGCTGCTGGTCCGAATGATGTCCGTTTCAGCCTGGTGGAGCCAGTATGGAGACTTCTCAGTCCGTGGAAAGGCGAGCTGCTTGGCCTGAGTATGGCTGGCCTTGGGTGGCTGTGGACCCAGGTTCGGTCCCTGGCACTCCAAGGGGTCATGGAAATCACTCATTCAGCAAGAAAGAGTACGTATTTATTTAAATAAATAACGAATACGACCACGACCACGACCATCCTGTTGTTCGTCGCTTGCCTGGAGCAGGCCCCACCCTGAGATTTTGAAACAGTGCCCTATTCAAGGCTGTTTCAGGCTTAGGAGAATGAGACTACAAAAAATAATGACTACATTTAAAAAAAAAAAAAAACAAGTGAGTTCATGTCAATAAGCAAGCCAGTCAAGCCAGCAGAGCAAGCCAGCAAGCAAGCAAGCAAGGAAGCAAGCAAGCGAGCAAGCAAGCAAGCAAGCAAGCAAGCAAGCTAGCCGACAAGCAAGCAGGCAACAAGCAAGCGAGCGACAGAGTCCACCCTGACCACCGACAGAACCAAATAGAGGAGCAAGCAGGGCCTGGATAGGGGCGGTGGAGAATGAGACCCATCCTTATGACTGGTATTTGGCCTATTGGGTACGAAGGATCTTGGATCCCGAAGAAAATGATGGCTCGAGGAACTGGTCGGGATGGGAGATGTGTGCTGAAAGTAGAAAAAGGGCCAAACATGATGACCTCTCAGTGTCTGTATTGCAAAGCATAAACCCCGAAAAGAGGGGAGAGGGAGAGGGAGAGGGTGAGGGAGAGAGAATGGGGAATATGTGTCTGCCACAGAGGCAGGGAGGCAGGGGGAGGGTGTGTGCCTCTCTCTGTGTGTGTGTGTGTGTGTGTGTGTGTGTGTGTGTGTGTGTGTGTAGGCGGGGTTATAATACCCGGGATATTGGTGGTGGGAAATGTGCACTGGTGGAGGGATGGGTGTTTGATCATTGTGTGACTGTCCCCCAAACATGAAAGCTTGTAAAGATCTCACAGGTGAGTCAATAAAATTTAAAAAAAAAAAAAGTGCCATGGTTTCCTTCCCCCCCCCCCCCACCCCCCGGGGAATTTTATCAATGATACGTGTTTTCTGTTCACAGTACTTTGAAGCTACTGCATCTTCACCAAAGTTCCTTCACCACCACCACCACCATCGCCCTCGCACCCCCCCCCCCCGCCCCACCTCTCCCCAGGCTTTGTGTCACTTGATCAGCCCACGGGGGAGGGGGAGGCGTGGGGGGGGCGGAGGGGGCGGAGGGGGCGGGTCTTTACATCGAGAAAACCAGGGCCGCAGAGTCAAGGAGGATTGATTTGGCCTCCACGAAGGCTGTTTCTTGAAGTGCCCAGGAAGGAGGGAGGAGTTTTCTCCTGAGCCGCGGTTTTCCCTTTCTCTTGCTCCCCTTTCTCCTGCTCCCCTCCCCCGCCCGCCAGCGACAAGCTGAAAGAGGTCACCCACCCTACCACCTCCCATTCCAACCCCACCTCTGAGGTGCTTTGTCCAAAGCCTACACCCACCCAGGAGCGCTTAGCAGATCTTATCTCCAAGGAAGATACCGACAGAGAGCGGCATCTCTTCCTCTTCCCCCGCCCTCACCCTCTGGGCGGGCTGGACGGTCGTGGGGGGGGCGGGGCGGGGCGGGGCGGGGCGGGGCGGAACGGCGGGAGCCCGGGAGCCCCCGGAGCCCCGGGCGGGCGGCAATTGTCCTGCAAAAAGAGGCGACCGGGCCCGCCGGCTTGGAGTCAGGTTCCCTCTGGCCTCTGAGGACACGGATCTTTGTGATTGATTGATTGATTGATTGATTGATTGATTTTTTTGAAGGAAAATGAAACCAAAACCCTGGTTCAAGGACCACAACTCCCGGGAAGCTCTGGGGCCGCCACGACCATGGGCACCGCCCACCGAGATGGTTCCCGCCGCCTCCCCCTCCCCTCCCCTCCCCTCCCCGCCGTGTCCGTTCCTTCCTGTCCGTTCTCGTTCTCCTTCTCTCCCCCACCGCCACCCCCACCCGAAAAGCCCCCCCCCCCCCCCCCCCGCCACCCTCCGTCTAGAGAATTCGGGCGGGGGTTTCCTAGGAAAGTCCTGCAAGCATCTCAGATAGATTTAAAAGAGAGGCTTCAGCTTGATCGCAGGCACTGGCTTTCATCCCCCCCCCCCCCCCCCGCCACCCCCCCGCCCCCAACACACACTTGCAGCAAAAGCAAGCCAAAGAAAGCAAAAGCATGCGCCCTTTGATTCCAAGACTTAGAGTACGAGTGTGACTGATCTTTCTCCCCAACCTATGCCTGAAGTTTGTTTCTATGAGTCCATTGGCATGTCCTTCGAAAAAAATAAAATGAGATTAAAATAATTCGACAATGAAGAAAGAAAGAAAGAAAGAAAGAAAGAAAGAAAGAAAGAAAGAAAGAAAAGCAAGCAGGCAAGCAAGCTCGCTTGCCTTGAGCAGGCCCCAGCCTGAGATTTTTAAAAAGTTCCATATTCAAGGCTGTGTCGGGCTTAGGGGAATGAGACCCATCCTTGTGACTGGTATTTGACATATATTTGGGTACGCCACGGGGAGTTTGCCAGACTCTGTGGTGTGGGCAGATGACATTCGGTAGCCTGCCGGTTTGTCCAAAAAATAATGACTACATTTAAAAAAAAAAATGTGAGTTCATGTCAATAAGCAAGCCAGCAAAGCCAGCAGAGCGAGCGAGCGAGCGAGCGAGCGAGCGAGCGAGCAAGCAAGCAAGCAAGCAAGCAAGCTCGCTTGCCTTGAGCAGGCCCCAGCCTGAGATTTTTTAAAAAGTGCCATATTCAAGGCTGTGTCGGGCTTAGGGGAATGAGACCCATCCTTGTGACTGGTAGTTGACATATATTTGGGTACGCCACGGGGAGTTTGCCAGACTCTGTGGTGTGGGCAGATGACATTCGGTAGCCTGCCGGTTTGTCCAAAAAATAATGACTACATTTTAAAAAAAAAAAAGTGAGTTCATGTCAATAAGCAAGCCAGCAAAGCCAGCAGAGCGAGCGAGCGAGCAAGCAAGCAAGCAAGCAAAAGCAAGCAAGCAAGCAAGCAAGCAAGCTAGCCGACAAGCTGCCCCCCCCCC
>NW_026606403.1:150000-162500 GCF_029834395.1 Sorex fumeus | reverse complement strand
ACACCCGCTCGAGACCCCGCGGGCAGCGAGACGCGCGGCCCGACGGGGGAGGGGGTAGACGACGCTGCCCGACACCCCCCCACCGACCGGAGTCGGCGGTGGGGGGGACCCCCGAGCGTGTGACGCCGCCACGACCCCCGGCAGCGGCGGCGCGGAGAGACGGCGAGGGAACGGAGAACGTCGGCACCGCGGCCTCCGGAGGCACTCGCGACGGCCACCGCCCCGACGCGCGCACGGGGGAGAACCACACCCGCGGACGGGAGGGGCACCGTGCGGAGAGAGGGCGGGGTCGCCGCGGGTCGGAGGGCGAAGCCGGGCCCCGGGGGGCCCCCCTCGACCGAGAACAGCGCGCCGTCGTCCAACCGAGGGCCACCCGGCGGTGGCGAGAGCGGAGCGGCAACGGGAGGAGCGAGCGGACGGCGGACCCAGGGAGCGAAAGCGCTGGCCGCCGGAGCCGCAGCGGCGGGCGAGACCTCCGAGCGCGGGCGAGCCGCGGGACCGGGACGCCGGCAGCAGCCCGGTGGACAGACGGGAAGTGGAGGAGAGGAAGAGGCCCCCCCGCGAGGGGGGCCCCGCGAGAGGCAAAGGAACGCCGGCAACCTCCGACCGCCACGCGGGTCGAGACCGGAGGAGGGGAGGCGGCACGAAAAAGGGCGGCAGCGCGGGGCGGGGGGCGAGCCGAGGGTGCCCCAGGGAGGGCGAACCCTCCGCGGGCCGGGATGACCCAAAGGCGGGGCCCCGGCACCCGGCGACGGCCACCGCCGCCGCCGCCGCCGCCGCCGCCGCCGCCAACGGCCCACCGCGGGAATCTCACCACCCGAGGCCTCCGAGCACAAGGGCGGTCCCGCGGCAGCCGAGGACGGACGACGACGACGACGACGACGGCCACCCTGCCACCGGGCGGGCAAGACTCGAGCTACACCCCGGCCACGACCACCGCCAGCGCGGACAGGTCAGGCGCCCCCGACGACTCGTCCCGGCCCTCAAACGCGGAGGTCACCGGCCGACGGCGAGACCGACACCCCCGACACCGGTGAGACGCACGCCCACCCCCCGCCGCTCGACGCACGTGCCTCCGACCGACCCCTCCGGGCTAAACGAGGCCCGTTCTGGGAGGGGTCAGCCGCTCCAGAGGCACGGCGAGACCGGCAGGGGGCAGGGCACGACCTGCACCGGGCGAGAGAGCGGACGCCGCTGACGGGCGACCCCCACGCGAGGGGGAACACGGGGGCCAAAGCACCACCGGGCTCCGCACGGGCACACAGCCTCCCCTGGGGAGGGGCCCGAGGGGCCGGGGGATCCGGGCCCGCGAGGGCCGGGGCAACGCAGCACACGCGCCGGGTGGGCTCCGAGGGGAAAACGCGAGAGGGAGGCGCCCGCCGCCGGGACCGACCGGGCCACCGGGAAAACTCTGCACGGGAATCCCACCGCCCAACGACCAAGGGCGGTCCCGCACCCACGCCCGGGACGCCGGCCGGCCCGACGGCCGACCCACCGACGCGCGCTCCACCACGGAAGCCACAGCCGCGCACGGCACCGCGGTGCCCCGACCGGCGGGGACCCGGATGGTCCAGCGCCAACCACCGACACCCGTTCCCCAGCCCCAACGCGAGGCAGGGAAGGCCGACGGCGCCCAGAGCCTCCACAAACCGCTCTTCCTCTTCCCTCTGCCCATCCGAGTCCTGCCGGAGGGTCCGGGTACCCAGACGGCAACGTCCAGTCACTCGGGGGCACGCCACCGCGCGGACCGCGCGAGAGCGTCTCGCTCGGCTGGGGGCCGAGAGCACGCACACCCCGAAGCCGGGCTCCGCAGCACCACCGCCGGCTGCGGCACACACAGACACGGGAGCGGACAGCGTGTCGTCCCCCCCCCCACGGGAAGCACGGCTCCCGCGGGGCAGAGCGGGGGATCGCGCGGGCATAGGTCGGGTCCAGGAAGCGAGACCATACCCGCGCACACGCCCGTCTTCTCCGACCGCGCACACACGGGCCCATCCGAGCCCCGACCACCGACACGACGCCCCGACGCCGGGACGCCGGCTCGGCCCGGCGGGACCCTCCCCCGACGGGGGGAGGCGCGGGCCGCGGTAGGCAAAGAGCGAGGGCGCTCGGCACCCCCCCACGTCTGGGGGGAATGACGGCGGAAGCCTCTCCCCGCCACAGGGCGGCGGGGAAGGGCAGGCTCTGCTACCGGTGGCTGACAGCGCAGGTAGAGGAGGGGCAGCAGCTGGGGGATCCGGTACCCCAAAGGCACCCTCTCGGATCGCTAGAGAAGGAGTATTCTCCGCCGAGGGGGCGCCGCCCCCCGACCTAGGCCGGCTGCCCCGCTTCTCCGGGCTCCCCCGACTCGAGTGGGGGGGTCTGCCGTAGTGGTCCGGTGGCCGAGCCCCGCCGAAGCGAGACCGACCAGAAGCGTGAGCGTCCGCGGTCAGGTCCGTTGTGTGCTGGGTCCGCGGGAGGGCCCGCCGCCCCTCCGCAGCACCCGGCAGACGGCCCCCGCCCACCACGGCGGGTGACCGGCTTCCGCCCCCGCAACGGGAGAGGAGCGGAAACCCCGGACAGAGCGAGAGAGAGCCCCCAAGGGGGGGCCACCTCGTCTCCCAGAGCCCGGCACAACGACAACCCACCGCCGCCGCTCACGCGCCCGCGTGCGCGAGAGCCAGTTAATGCGAGGCACGCGGGCACGCGCCCGAGAAACGGAGGCCGCCCAACCGCCCACGACCCAAGCGGCGGGCCGCAAGGGGGCGAACGGCAAGGCGACTCCCGTGTGACAAACAACGACCGGCTCGACCCCCAGAGGGGAACACCACCGAACGAGGAGAGCCCAAAGAGGGCAGGACCGCGAAGCCAGGTGACGGGGAAACGGCACCACCGGCTCGGCCTCAGGCACCTGACAGGACGACCTGGAGCGCTCCAGGGGCACCACCGAGGGCCGGTTGAGGCACGGCAGCGCGCGCCACCGCCGGGCGGCCCCACCCCGCCGCGGGGAGGGGTCGGCTCGAGAGAACGGGAACCTGGGACGGTCCCGACAGAGCGAGGGTTGTCCACCGTGTCAGACGACCCCGAAAAGCCCACTCCCTGTGCACCAAGCAGGAGAGCGGCAAGAACGGGATCGGGCCGGGGTCCGCACCCCTGAACGCCCCGCCCCACCGCGAGGTGGGGGAGAAGCGAGAGGCCCGCTGGCAGAACGAGAAGAGCGGTCCCATTCACGTGGAATGTCCGTCCCTCGTCTGGCGCGGCTTAGGCCCGGCCCGGGAGAGCACACCAGCACCACATCGATCAGCAAGGAAAGGATGCGAGAAGCGAGCGGCCACCGGTCCCCCCGGACGAGGAGGGGACCGGACCCCGAAGGAGAGCGAGCAAAGGACAGCAACCCTCCGGAGAGGGGAGAGGCCCGTTTCAGCCTTTGCCCACCCTTCTGACCTCGGGGTGATTCCGGACCCCGACCGGACAACCCCCTCCAACGAGAGCAAGACTGCCTGACACGCAGCGGGCACGGGGGCCCGCGGGACTGGGGGAGGTCCGTTCACATCGGGGCCGCGGACGCCGGGCTGAACTCGGGCGCCTTAGGCCGGAGGTTGACAGCCACGGCTGGAACACTGCCCCCAGGTGCACGCGAGAGCCGGCGCACAGGGCCCAGGCGGGCGGCTCGAGCGGCGGGAGGCCAGGGAGGAAGTCCTCAAGACAGGCCCCGACCATCCCACACGCACCCGGGGGAACGACGGTCCCGATCCTCACGGCAGAGAGCCACCGAGAGAGAGCGTGTCAGCACACATCTCGCGGTCCAAACCGGTCCCGTCGCACGGGAAAAGGACCGATGTCGGAAACGGGACCGATCTGCATCTTCCCGCCGCACCTCTGGAACAGGGACCCGGCAACTGGCACCCAGGAGAGCCCCATCGCCCCGAGTCCCGGAGCTCCACGGGACAACTGGTCGACCCCGTGACTCGGCATGGTCGAAGCTGCGCCCGAAGCCACGCGACGACCCCACGGCGGCGGCGGCGGCGGCGGCGGCGGCGGCGGCGGCGGCCCGGAGGTCAAAGCCAGCTCGGGAAGGCTAAGGGGATAGATAGATTCAGAAGCCCAGAAACACCGCGGCGGGAAATCAAACAAAACTAAGTCCTCTTCCTTCTCGGGGCCGCGGACCAGGCGCCCCCACGGGCTCACGGCCGGAACCCGTCACCGTGCACCGATGCACCGCCCGCTGACCGGCCAAGGGCGGCACGCGTTCAGCCCGGCCATCGGCCCCGCTCCGAGACGCTGCGGACCGACCCTGGAGCTACGAGGCGCGGGCTCAAGCCGGCGCAGGGCCCTGTGCGCCCGGGCCGCCCCGTGCTCGGGCCGGCCATCGGCCCCTCTCCGAGCCGCTGAGGACCCCGGAGCTGGCTACGCGGCACCCGCCGGCCAAAGGTCGGGCCACACGCCCGGGCCGCCCCGCTCTCGCGCCGGCCACCGGCCCCGCTCCGAGCCGCTGCGCACCCTGGAGCTAGCTACGCGGCACCCGCCGGCCGAGGGACGGGCCACGCGCCCGGGCCGCCTCGCGCTCGGGCCGGCCATCGGCCCCTCTCCGAGCCGCTGAGGACCCCGGAGCTGGCTACGCGGCACCCGCCGGCCAAGGGTCGGGCCACACGCCCGGGCCGCCCCCCTCTCGCGCCGGCCACCGGCCCCGCTCCCGAGCCGCCGAGGACCCTGGAGCTAGCTAGCTACGCGGCACCCGCCGGCAGAGTGCTGGTCGACCCGCCCCGGCAGCCAGGCCCGGCGCCGGCACCCGCCGGCGAAGGCAACACAGCCTCCCTCAAGAGCCTGCAGTTCCAAGCTCCACCGCCGGTCCTCGCGGGCTGGCGCCTCGACAGCGGGACCAATGTCGACTCGGACGCCGACATCCTGGAACGCCGCCTCGGGCAGTGAAACCGAAACGCTGCCGTCACCCCAGAGGAGCTCCGGCGCCATATAAAAGCGGACGGCAGGTGGCGCCCGAGCAACCTCAGCGGGATCGCCATCCCCCACCCCGCTCCGAACTGCTGCGGACCCTAGAGCTACACGACACGGGCTCAAGCGGGCACAAGGACGGCCACGGGCAAGGGCGTCCACGGGCTCGGGCAGCCATAGACCCAACTCGCTCCGGGCCGCTGCCGGCCCCGGGGCTTAGCTCCGCGGCACCCGCCGGCCGAGGGCCGGGCCCCGCTCCGGGCCGCTGCCGACCACGGGCCTTAGCTCCGCGGCACCCGCCGGCCGAGCGCCGGGCCGCGCGCCCGGGCCGCCCCGCGCCCGGCCCGGCCCTCGGCCCCGCTCCGGGCCGCTGCCGGCCCCGGGGCTTAGCGCCGCGGCACCCGCCGGCCGAGGACCGGGCCACGCGCCCGGGCCGCCCCGCGCCCGGCCCGGCCCGGCCCTCGGCCCCGCTCCGGGCCGCTGCCAACCCCGGGGCTTAGCTCCGCGGCACCCGCCGGCCGAGGGCCGGGCCGCGCGCCCGGGCCGCCCCGCGCCTGGCCCGGCCCTCGGCCCCGCTCCGGGCCGCTGCCGGCCCCGGGGCTTAGCTCCGCGTCACCCGCCGGCCGAGCGCCGGGCCGCGCGCCCGGACCGCCCCGCGCCCGGCCCGGCCCGGCCCTCGGCCCCGCTCCGGGCCGCTGCCAACCCCGGGGCTTAGCTCCGCGGCACCCGCCGGCCGAGGGCCGGGCCGCGCGCCCGGGCCGCCCCGCGCCTGGCCCGGCCCTCGGCCCCGCTCCGGGCCGCTGCCAACCCCGGGGCTTAGCTCCGCGGCACCCGCCGGCCGAGGGCCGGGCCGCGCGCCCGGGCCGCCCCGCGCCCGGCCCGGCCCGGCCCGGCCCGGCCCTCGGCCCCGCTCCGGGCCGCTTGCCGACCCTGGAGCTACGGCGCCACCCGCCGCCGGGGTGCTGGTCGACCCGCCCGGGCAGCCAGCCCCGGCGCCGGCACCCGGCTGCGAAGGCAACACGGCCTCCCTCAAGAACCTGCAGTTCCAATCTCCACCGTCGCTCCTCGCGAGGTGGCGCCTTGACAGCGGGCCCGAAGTCGACTCGGACGCCGACATCCTGGAACGCCGCCTCGGGCAGTGCGAGCGAATCGCTCCCGTCAGCCCAGAGGAGCTCCGGCGCCGTAGAAAAGCGGACGGCAGGTGGCGCCCGAGCAACCTCAGCGCGATCGATCGCCACCCCGCCCCGCGCGACTCCTGTGGAGGGAAACTAAATCCCACCGCCCCTCCCTCCCCTCGAGAAACAGGCAGGGCCGTTGGGGATGGAGAGGAGGACAATTCCCCCCCACCCCCACAAAAACTAAAACCACCCCCCACCACTCAGTGCGTGTGTTTGAGCGCGCGGGCCCGCCTGCCTGTTCTGTGTCTGTGTGCGTGCGTCCGTGTCCATCTCCGTCTCCCTCTCGGCCTCTGCGTGCCTGTTTGGGGTTCACAGCGGACTGGATGGACAAGGCACCCAGAGCTCAGAAGATCCACCCAATCCCGATGAACTTGACGAAAAGACCGGGGAGGACCCGTCCGTCTGTCAGGGGCCAACCTCCTTGGAGGAATAGGCGACGCAACCCGAGAGAGAGAGAGAGAGAGAGAGAGAGAGAGAGAGAGAGAGAGAGCGTTCCGGTTCGTTGTTCCCCGGCTCCCTCCCTGGGGACAACAAGAAGATGCGGCGGCGGCGGCGGCGGCGGCGGCGGCGGTGGCGGTGGCGTGAGACATGAAGCGGCTCTAGGAAATCATCGGAGCTGGGTCCGCAGAAAGGAGCGGTTCGGGTTCGCCCCGGCGGAGTTTCGTGGAGATTTCCACCAAGGAACCGGCACCGTGGCCCTCTCGGGCGAACGGGCACCCTCGGGAACGAGCACACCCTCGTCGTGGCCACTCGCGAAGCTAAATGCAGGACGTTGTGCAGTGTGGCGCGGCGGCGGCGGCGGCGGCGGCGCCCACATCGAGAGAGCGCACGACCACCCGCTCGTTTCTCTTCACCATTTCCCGAATCGGTCACTGTGAAGCGGCGGTGTTGCGGGGGCGGGCGGGCGTGAGTGAGTGGGTGGGTGGGTGCGTGCGCGAGTGCGTGTTTCACGTGGCTTAATGCGTTTTAAAACGACCTCGAGATGGAGCCGTGACACCACGAACCTAAGGGACACGTGAGGCTGGGGACATAGCCGAGGGGTCCGGGTCCGGATGGCAGAAAAAAAAAAAATAGAACGGGAGTCAAGTCAGGCACCTGTGCCACACGTGAACTATGGGCAGCTTGCACCCCGTGACCCCGGTTGGAATCTCTGGAGATGGACACGGAGGGAAGACGGAGGGATGGGGAGGGACGGGGGGAGGGAAGAAAGTTTTGTCCGTTTGTCCCTGTACTTCACGGCGATTCATTCAAGACGTTTATAAAAAAAAAATACATATATATGTACACATATATATAATATACACGCATACATATGTACGTACGTACGTACGTGTGTACGTATGTATAAAAAGAAAAACAAGCAACCGTAAGCGAGCGAGCGAGCGAGCGAGCAAGCAAGCAAGCAAGCAAGCAAAAGCCAAGAAGGAAGCAAGCAAGCATGCAAGCGAGCCAGCCAGCAAAAAGAGTACATACGAGTCCGTGGATAGACGCGCAGCGCGTCTCATGCTAAGTGAAATGAGTCAGAAAGAGAGGGACAGCCGGAGAAGGGACTGCACTCGTGGGTGGAGGGTCCAACCACATCCCATGAGGCTCGCACCTAAGGAGAGCAGATACACGGCCGGCCGGCACGAGAAGATTGCTCCCTAGCTGGAAGCCTGCCTCATGAGCCAAGGGGAGAAGGCAGCTGGAAGAGAGAAGGGAAGTTTCTCTTGACAGGGGTGCCTGTCAAGAGGTGGCACGTTCGCCCTGGAGGGAGGGGCGGAGGAGTTGAAGCCGGCAAGGCAGGCGGGCCCCCCCCCCCCCCCCCCCCCGCTGCGGCGGCGGCTTGAGTGGCAGGGAAACGCCCTGCCGCTTTGCTAGCGCTCCAGCCTCCAAATCCCCGCAAACCCTCCAAATCCTTTTCGTGTCCCTATTCCCTCCCTCACGGCCGTGAATAGGGAATAGGGACACGAAAAGGATTTGGAGAATTCGCTGCTGGTCCGAATGATGTCCGTTTCAGCCTGGTGGAGCCAGTATGGAGACTTCTCAGTCCGTGGAAAGGCGAGCTGCTTGGCCTGAGTATGGCTGGCCTTGGGTGGCTGTGGACCCAGGTTCGGTCCCTGGCACTCCAAGGGGTCATGGAAATCACTCATTCAGCAAGAAAGAGTACGTATTTATTTAAATAAATAACGAATACGACCACGACCACGACCATCCTGTTGTTCGTCGCTTGCCTGGAGCAGGCCCCACCCTGAGATTTTGAAACAGTGCCCTATTCAAGGCTGTTTCAGGCTTAGGAGAATGAGACTACAAAAAATAATGACTACATTTAAAAAAAAAAAAAAACAAGTGAGTTCATGTCAATAAGCAAGCCAGTCAAGCCAGCAGAGCAAGCCAGCAAGCAAGCAAGCAAGGAAGCAAGCAAGCGAGCAAGCAAGCAAGCAAGCAAGCAAGCAAGCTAGCCGACAAGCAAGCAGGCAACAAGCAAGCGAGCGACAGAGTCCACCCTGACCACCGACAGAACCAAATAGAGGAGCAAGCAGGGCCTGGATAGGGGCGGTGGAGAATGAGACCCATCCTTATGACTGGTATTTGGCCTATTGGGTACGAAGGATCTTGGATCCCGAAGAAAATGATGGCTCGAGGAACTGGTCGGGATGGGAGATGTGTGCTGAAAGTAGAAAAAGGGCCAAACATGATGACCTCTCAGTGTCTGTATTGCAAAGCATAAACCCCGAAAAGAGGGGAGAGGGAGAGGGAGAGGGTGAGGGAGAGAGAATGGGGAATATGTGTCTGCCACAGAGGCAGGGAGGCAGGGGGAGGGTGTGTGCCTCTCTCTGTGTGTGTGTGTGTGTGTGTGTGTGTGTGTGTGTGTGTGTGTGTAGGCGGGGTTATAATACCCGGGATATTGGTGGTGGGAAATGTGCACTGGTGGAGGGATGGGTGTTTGATCATTGTGTGACTGTCCCCCAAACATGAAAGCTTGTAAAGATCTCACAGGTGAGTCAATAAAATTTAAAAAAAAAAAAAGTGCCATGGTTTCCTTCCCCCCCCCCCCCACCCCCCGGGGAATTTTATCAATGATACGTGTTTTCTGTTCACAGTACTTTGAAGCTACTGCATCTTCACCAAAGTTCCTTCACCACCACCACCACCATCGCCCTCGCACCCCCCCCCCCCGCCCCACCTCTCCCCAGGCTTTGTGTCACTTGATCAGCCCACGGGGGAGGGGGAGGCGTGGGGGGGGCGGAGGGGGCGGAGGGGGCGGGTCTTTACATCGAGAAAACCAGGGCCGCAGAGTCAAGGAGGATTGATTTGGCCTCCACGAAGGCTGTTTCTTGAAGTGCCCAGGAAGGAGGGAGGAGTTTTCTCCTGAGCCGCGGTTTTCCCTTTCTCTTGCTCCCCTTTCTCCTGCTCCCCTCCCCCGCCCGCCAGCGACAAGCTGAAAGAGGTCACCCACCCTACCACCTCCCATTCCAACCCCACCTCTGAGGTGCTTTGTCCAAAGCCTACACCCACCCAGGAGCGCTTAGCAGATCTTATCTCCAAGGAAGATACCGACAGAGAGCGGCATCTCTTCCTCTTCCCCCGCCCTCACCCTCTGGGCGGGCTGGACGGTCGTGGGGGGGGCGGGGCGGGGCGGGGCGGGGCGGGGCGGAACGGCGGGAGCCCGGGAGCCCCCGGAGCCCCGGGCGGGCGGCAATTGTCCTGCAAAAAGAGGCGACCGGGCCCGCCGGCTTGGAGTCAGGTTCCCTCTGGCCTCTGAGGACACGGATCTTTGTGATTGATTGATTGATTGATTGATTGATTGATTTTTTTGAAGGAAAATGAAACCAAAACCCTGGTTCAAGGACCACAACTCCCGGGAAGCTCTGGGGCCGCCACGACCATGGGCACCGCCCACCGAGATGGTTCCCGCCGCCTCCCCCTCCCCTCCCCTCCCCTCCCCGCCGTGTCCGTTCCTTCCTGTCCGTTCTCGTTCTCCTTCTCTCCCCCACCGCCACCCCCACCCGAAAAGCCCCCCCCCCCCCCCCCCCGCCACCCTCCGTCTAGAGAATTCGGGCGGGGGTTTCCTAGGAAAGTCCTGCAAGCATCTCAGATAGATTTAAAAGAGAGGCTTCAGCTTGATCGCAGGCACTGGCTTTCATCCCCCCCCCCCCCCCCCGCCACCCCCCCGCCCCCAACACACACTTGCAGCAAAAGCAAGCCAAAGAAAGCAAAAGCATGCGCCCTTTGATTCCAAGACTTAGAGTACGAGTGTGACTGATCTTTCTCCCCAACCTATGCCTGAAGTTTGTTTCTATGAGTCCATTGGCATGTCCTTCGAAAAAAATAAAATGAGATTAAAATAATTCGACAATGAAGAAAGAAAGAAAGAAAGAAAGAAAGAAAGAAAGAAAGAAAGAAAGAAAAGCAAGCAGGCAAGCAAGCTCGCTTGCCTTGAGCAGGCCCCAGCCTGAGATTTTTAAAAAGTTCCATATTCAAGGCTGTGTCGGGCTTAGGGGAATGAGACCCATCCTTGTGACTGGTATTTGACATATATTTGGGTACGCCACGGGGAGTTTGCCAGACTCTGTGGTGTGGGCAGATGACATTCGGTAGCCTGCCGGTTTGTCCAAAAAATAATGACTACATTTAAAAAAAAAAATGTGAGTTCATGTCAATAAGCAAGCCAGCAAAGCCAGCAGAGCGAGCGAGCGAGCGAGCGAGCGAGCGAGCGAGCAAGCAAGCAAGCAAGCAAGCAAGCTCGCTTGCCTTGAGCAGGCCCCAGCCTGAGATTTTTTAAAAAGTGCCATATTCAAGGCTGTGTCGGGCTTAGGGGAATGAGACCCATCCTTGTGACTGGTAGTTGACATATATTTGGGTACGCCACGGGGAGTTTGCCAGACTCTGTGGTGTGGGCAGATGACATTCGGTAGCCTGCCGGTTTGTCCAAAAAATAATGACTACATTTTAAAAAAAAAAAAGTGAGTTCATGTCAATAAGCAAGCCAGCAAAGCCAGCAGAGCGAGCGAGCGAGCAAGCAAGCAAGCAAGCAAAAGCAAGCAAGCAAGCAAGCAAGCAAGCTAGCCGACAAGCTGCCCCCCCCCCCCGCCCCCAACACACACTTGCAGCAAAAGCAAGCCAAAGAAAGCAAAAGCATGCGCCCTTTGATTCCAAGACTTAGAGTAGGAGTGTAACTGATCTTTCTCCCCAACCTTTGCCTGAAGTATGTTTCTATGAGTCCATTGGCATGTCCTTCGAGAAAAATAAAATGAGATAAAATAATTTGACAATGAAGAAAGAAAGAAAGAAAAGCAAGCAAGCAAGCAAGCAAGCAAGCAAGCAAGCAAGCTCGCTCGCTTGCCTTGAGCAGGCCCCAGCCTGAGATTTTTTAAAAAGTGCCATATTCAAGGCTGTGTCAGGCTTAGGGGAATGAGACCCATCCTTGTGACTGGTATTTGACATATATTTGGGTACGCCACGGGGAGTTTGCCAGACTCTGCGGTGTGGGCAGATGACATTCGGTAGCCTGCCTGCCGGTTTGTGTAAAAAATAATGACTACATTTAAAAAAAAATGTGAGTTCATGTTAATAAGCAAGCCAGCAAAGCCAGCAAAGCCAGCAGAGCGAGCAAGCGAGTAAGCAAGCAAGCAAGCAAGCAAGCAAGCAAGCAAGCAAGCAAACCAGCAAGCCAGCAAGCCAGCAAGCCAGCAAGCTAGCAAGCCAGCAAGCTAGCAAGCTAGCCGACAAGCAGGCAACAAGCAAGCGAGCGACAGAGTCCACCCTGAACACCGACAGAACAAAATAGAGAAGCAGGGCCTGGATAGGGGCGGTGGAGCATGGGCACGGGTGGAGGGATGGGTACTGGATGATGGTGTATGTCGCCGATCATGGTAAGACAGACACGTGAGCACGAAAATTTGTCAGTCTGTCCCTGTCCCTCCAGCTTGTCCCTTCGCGAAAAAATTAAAAAAAAAAAAAAAAAAGAAAAGAGGAAAGCCAGCCGGCCGGCCAGCAAGCCGGCAAGGAAAAGAGTACATCCTGAGGAGATACCGACAGGACCAAATAGAGAATTATATACATAAAAAAGCTATTTATTAAAAAAATAGGTTTATGAGAGGGAGGGAGGGAGGGAGGGAGGGAGAGAGAGAGAGAGAGAGAGAGAGAGAGAGAGAGAGAGAGAGAGAGAGAGAGAGAAGCCAGCCTGCCAACCAAACAGCACATCCCGAGCGCACACAGGACCAAAGAGGCAAAGCAGGGCCTGGATGTTGCTGGTGGAGCACGGGCACGGGTGGACGGACGGGTACTCACTCACTCACTCACTCACTCACTCACTCCCTCCCGGGGTCATGGTCTGACGGACCCGGGAGCACGAAAGTTTGTCAGTCTGTCCCTGTGCCTCCCGGTGATCCATCGTGAAAAAAAATTATT